>NC_041217.1:32433816-32450499 GCF_002837175.3 Physeter macrocephalus
CAGCAAGGGAAAGACAAAAAAATAACATACAAAGGAATCCCCATAAGGTTATCAGATGATTTTTCAGTGGAAGCTCTGCAGGCCAGAAAGGAGTGGCAGGATATACTTAAAGTGATGAAAGAGGAAAACCTACAACGAAGATTACTCTACCCAGCAAGGATCTCATTCAGATTCGATGGAGAAGTCAAAAGCTTTTCTCACAAGCAAAAGCTAAGAGAATTCAGCACCACCAAACCAGCATTACAACAGATACTAAAGAAACTTCTCTACACAGGAGACACAAGAGAAGAAAAAGACCCGCAAAAACAAACCCAAAACAATTAAGAAAATGGTAATACAAACATACATATCAATAATAACCTTGAATGTAAATGGATTAAATGCCCCAACCAAAAGACACAGACTGGCTGAATGGATACAAGAACAAGATGCATATATATGCTGTCTACAAGAGACCCACTTCAGACCTAGGGACACATACAGACTGAAAGTGAAGGGATGGAAAAAGATATTCCATGCAAGTGGAAATCAAAAGAAAGTTGGAGCAGCAATATTCGTATCTGATAAAATAGACTTTAAAATAAAGACTGTTACAAGAGTTAAGGAGAGACACTACATAATGATCAAAGGATCAATCCAAGAAGAAGATATAAGAATTATAAATGTTTATGCACCCAACATAGGAGCACCTCAATACATAAGGCAAATGCTAACAACCATGAAAGGAGAAACTGACAGTAACACAATAATAGTAGGGGGCTTTAACACGCCACTTACACCAATGGACAGATCATCCAAACAGAAAATACATAAGGAAACACAAGCTTTAAATGACACAATAAACCAGATAGATCTAATTGATATTTATAGAGCATTCCACCCAAAAGTGGCAGAATACACTTGTTTCTCAAGTGCCCATGGAACATTCTCCAGTACAGATCACATCTTGGGTCACAAATCAAGCCTCAGAAAATTTAAGAAAATTGAAATCATATCAAGCATCTTTTCTTACCACAACGCTGTGAGACTGGAAATCAATTACAGGAAAAAAACTGTAAAAACCACAAATACATGGAGGCTAAACAGTGCGCTACTAAATAACCAAGAGATCACTGAAGAAATCAAAGAAGAAATTTAAAAATACATAGAAACCAATGACAATGAAAACACGACAACCCAAAACCTTTGGGACACAGGAAAAGCAGTTCTAAGAGGGAAGTTTATAGCAATTCAATCTCACCTCAAGAAACAAGAAAAATCTCAAACAATCTAACCCTACACTTAAAACAACTGGAGAAAGAAGAACAAAGAAAACCCAGTGTCAGTCGAAGGAAAGAAATAATAAAGATCACAGCAGAAATAAATGAAATAGAAATGAAGAAAACAATAGCGGAGATCAAAAAAATTAAAAGCTGGTTCTTTCAGAAGATAAACAAAATTGATAAACCCTTAGCCAGACTCATCGAGAAAAAAAAGGAGTTGATGCAAATATCTTCCAACAAACAAAAGTCCAGGACCAGATGGCTTCACAGGCGAATTCTATAAAACATTTAGAGAAGAGCTAACACTGATCCTTCTCAAACTCTTCCAAAAAATTGCAGAGGGAGAAGCACCCCCAAATTCATTCTACAAAGCCACCATCACCCTGATACCAAAACCAGAAAAAGATATCACAAAAAAAGAAAAATATAGACCAATATCACTGATGAACATAGATGCGAAAATCCTGAACAAAATACTAGAAAACGTAATGCAACAGCATATTAAAAGGATCATACAGCACGATCAAGTGGGATTTATCCCAGGAATGCAAAGATTCTCCAATATATGCAAATCAATCAATGTGATACACCACATTAACAAATTAAGGAATAAAAACCATATGATCATCTCGATAGATCCAGAAAAACCTTTTGACAAAATTCAACACCCATTTATGATAAAAACTCTCCAGAAAATGTGCAGAGAGGGAACCTACCTCAACATAATAAAGGCCATATATGACAAACCCACAGCAAGCATCATACTCAATGGTGAAAATCTAAAAGGATTTCCACTAAGATCAGGAAGAAGACAACGATGTCCAATCTTGCCACTCTTATTCAACATAATTTTGGAAGTCTTAGCCACAGCAATCAGAGAAGAAAAAGAAATAAAAGGAATCCAAATTGGAAAAGAAGAAGTAAAACTGTCACTGTTTGTCGATGATGTAACACTATACTTAGAAAATCCTAAAGATGCCACAGAAAACTACTAGAACTAATCAATGAATTTGGTAAGGTTGCAGAATACAAAATTAATGCACAGAAATCTCTGGCATTCCTATACACTAACAATAAAAAATCAGAAAGAGAAATTAAGGAAACACTCCCATTTACCATTGCAACAAAAAGAGATGATACAAATAGATGGAGAGATATACCATGTTCTTGGATTAGAAGAATCAACACTGTGAAAATGACTACTACCCAAAGCAATCTACAGATTCAATGCAGTCCCTATCAAACTACCAATGGCATTCTTCACAGAATTAGAACAAAAAATTTTACAATTCATATGGAAACACAAAAGGCCCCGAATAGCCAAAGCAATCTTGAGAAAGAAGAACGGGAATCAGGCTCCCTAACTTCAAACTATACCACAAAGCTACAGTAATCAAGACAGTGTGGTACCGGCACAAAAACAGAATTATAGATCAATGGTACAAGATAGAACACATATATACAATGGAATATTACTCAGCCATAAAAAGAAACGAAATTGAGTTATTTGTAGTGAGGTGGATGGACCTAGAGTCTGTCATACAGAGTGAAGTCAGTCAGAAAGAGAACAACAAATACCATATGCTAACACATATACATGGAATCTAAAATAATAATAATAATAATTGTACTGATGAACCTAGTTGCAGGGCAGGAATAAAGAGACACAGAAAATGGACTTGAGGACATGGGTGGGAGGGCAAAGCTGGGACAAAGTGAGAGTAGCATTGACATACATACACTACTGAATGTAAAATAGTTGGCTGATGGGAAGCAGCAGCATAGCACGGGGAGATCGGCTCGGTGCTTTGCGATGACCTAGAGGGGTTGGGTAGGGAGGATGGGAGGGAGGCTCAAGAGGGAGGGGATATGGGGACATGGGTATGCATATGGCTGATTCACTTTGTTGTGCCACAGAAACTAACATAGTACTATGAAATAATTATACTCCAATAAAGATCTATTTAAAAATTTAAAAAATAAAAAGAATCATGGCAAGCCAACTCCTTGCAGTCTACACACAGGCCACACCACCAGGTTTGAGTACATCTCTTCTAATCACCAGGGTTTTTAGTTAATTCCTACGTCAGTAGAAGTAGCTGGCAGGGGAAGGGAGTGGCAATTAGAGGTAGGTGGCTAATGGTCAGGTCATCAGCAGCTGAGTGTTTACAGTTTCCAAGTAAAAAACTATCCCTTTCCAAATGATTGCCCCAAAAATTCTACCCCAGATGGAAATGAAGTACAGGTGTGTCTCATTACAAGTAAACGCCACATAAGGAAGCCTGCCTTTACATAGATAATTTGCCAAAGCAATGCGTCACCACACTGATGTCAACCAACCCTCACCCTGCTGGAACTCCCAGCAGTTTGTACCACTTAAAGGTCTACTAATGGGCTAAAGCAGTTACTAGTAGGCTAATAAGCTAGCCATTAACAGCTTCTTAAGTAGCAGGCTGGGGGAGCTGTGAGACTCTAGTTACAGCCACTGAGAATGCGTTGTCTTCTCAGGTTAAAAAAAAAACCTAAATTGGGACAAGAATTTTTTCCCTAAAGGTTGACTTACTTGGCTCCAAATATGGAGGCAATAATTGTTCAAGTTACAGAGGAATTTCTCCCTTTATAAAGATATTCAATCTGAAGTTCCCTGCCAAGTTCTTCCCCTGGGCACTGAAATTTTGGTTTATAGACCATGAATTACTTCCAGAGACTCTAAGGAATAGAGACGTCTTGTAATGGAGCCTTAAGACATAACTTTAAAAATCAGTCAGAAATGAAGAACTTTAAAAGTCAGTCAGAAATGAAGATAGAGCCTGGTTACAATTGTAATATGAATGTCCCAGGCATAACCAGCTAAGAGTGCAAATGAAGTCAGGGTCATATAAAAAGCTGATTAACCCTACCATGAATCTAGACCCTCTTATTCACTCACTCATTCAATACAGACTTATTGAGCACACAGTGGGTAGAGATCTAGGCACAGGAGAACACTAGAAAATAAAAGGGTGAAATTCTGTGTTATAGTTTACATTCTGTAAGTGGAAAGACTGAAAATAAACAAAAAACAATGAAATTATATAATAATGAAGTCAGGGTCATATAAAAAGCTGATTAACCCTACCATGAATCTAGACCCTCTCATTCACTCACTCATTCAATACAGACTTATTGAGCACACAGTGGGTAGTGATCTAGGCACAGGAGAACACTAGAAAATAAAAGGGTGAAATTCTGTGTTATAGTTTACATTCTGTAAGTGGAAACACTGAAAATAAACAAAAAACAATGAAATTATATAATATATTAGAAGGTGACAAGTGCATGGAAAAAGATAGAGCAAGGGAAGGTGAATCAGGAGTGCTCGGCGAGAAGAGAAGTAGTAAAGGGACACCTCCTTGAAAAGGTGACATTTAAACAAAGGTTTGAAGGGGGTGAAAGTAGTAAGGCAGGAGGAAATCCAGGCATGGGCAACAGCTAGTGCAAAGGCCCTGAGGCAGGGCAGTATCTAGTTTATTTGAGGAAAAGTAAGGCAGTCCATGTAGCTGGAGAAGGGAGATGAAGTCATAGGGGTAACAGGGGCCTAGGCTGTATGGGTCTTAAAGGCCTTTGTAAGGACTGTGGCCTTTTTTCCAAGAGGAATGAATTACTGTTGGTGGATTCAGAGCACAGGAGTGAAGGAATCCCATTGTCAGAAGTCTCCCTAGCTGCTTCTGGAGAACCCCAAGACAATGTCCACAAGCTGGCTTGTTCTCCTGTGGTACCCTCCTCGTCAAGAAACGTCTTCTCCTATCCCTCACCAGTGCCCTCTGCAAAAATACCAAAGCGTGGCCTGATGCTCTCTGATGCTCCCGAAGGCTCAGCCCCAGCATGCCAGAGCAGTCATGCAGGTCTTCCCAGCCCCAACCTGCCCTGGGAGAGCTGATTCCCAAAGCCACACAGCTTCCACACAGATGCTTAGAGCCTTCCAGGAGAATACCGCCTTCAGCCTTTGGCCCTTGGGCTGGGCTAGTAAGCCATGCCTATTTCTAAAAACGACATTCCCCAACATTTTCCAATTTTCAACAGGTATTCTTCTCTTGCAATTGAAGGTTTTTCTTGAATTATGTCTTCTCATAGCTCCATTTTCCATGAGTATCTTATTCCTTTGAAGTCTAACTATATGAGCTTAAAACATAGCCTCTTTTCTCACTTCTCTTTTGGATTAATCCTACCTTGGAAACCCTTCAGATGGCAGGGAATATGTTTTTTATTGTATTTCCCCCCAATACTGAGCACCAAGCTTTGCATACAGTTAACTACTTAATCAATATTAGCTACATTACTATAGCCTATGACCTCAGCCCTGTACTAGGCACTAAAGCCATCATAGATGTGAAAGGTACCCTCCTCCCCCCAAACAGGCTTATAATATGTTTGGTAGACAAGACAAGTCCAGGAAACAGCATCAAATAATGGTAGACTATGGTTAAGAACAAGAATTGAACATTATAAACTCTGGCTCCTGTAAATTCAAGGAGGAACTGGGTGGGGTCAGAACAGTGGAGAATGGTTTCCCAGGGCAAATAGGACTTAACTGGAGACCCCAAAGGATGAACAAGGTCGAACAAGACACACAGAGCCACCATGCTCCAGTGAAGAGGAAGCTATAGAACAATTTGTGTTGCTTAGACTATTTTTACAAGCATCCTTGCTAATGCCTATGATTTGGCCAGTAAACCCTGCCTGGTTTACAACATTAAGTTTGGGAGTGTAGACTAGACCTCAGCAGAAACCCTATCAGTGTCCCATCAACAACAAAAGCGAACTATACTATACTTACCTCCATAAAATGAGCTTAAATAACAAAGATAAAAGTGTGTCTAACTTTGCGGTAAAAAAATGTCAGGCAGTTGGGGACACTGCAGGGTTTGTTGTAGGTGTTCAGGATCTGGTGACTGGCACTAGGAAGTGCCACAAATACCTAAGGGAGGAAACTTGTTTACGTACAGATGGGCAGACGCAGGTAACGGATGGGGCTCAGGAGCTGACAGAACACGTAATTGAAGGGTGCTGAGCATTACATCAAGGGGCATAATAATGCTGTTCCTGTCACCTCGCCAATTAGCCCTCCAGTAAATGAATTAGCACCCTATTGTAAGCAAGAACCCAAGAAGTAGCTGGGAAACAGGCAATTCAAGATACTAGAAGCAGAGCTGTGAGAATCAGTCTGTCCAGATGGGAAAGAGACCAGATATTCAGCTGTTTGATATATGCATAAAACAACAAACTTATTGACATTCTTCTTCCACCAATGAAAAAATATTTCAGAACACATGCTTCAATAAAATACATCTATGAACATAATAAAGGAGCTTAAAATGGCTGCAGGAACCATGGGACATTATCATAAAAATTGGTTATCCAAGAGATGAAAATGATTTTTGTATGCTAGCATTGAAGTTTGTAGTCTCTGGGTGCTGCTACTGGGGAGAAAATTATAAAATTCATTAACCAACATCCCACTTCCCCTCTAATACCTAAGAATTGGTATTTATTGGTTTCATAACCATATATGCAGATCCCAAGCATCATCATTTGACTCTGTTGACTGAGCCCAAGTCCCTGCTAAGAAACTAAAGTTGTGTTTAGTATAAAGACTTCACATTTGTGCAACAGATATTCTCTAGGCAAGACTTGAATAAATCAGATCACATACAAAAATAGGTTGCTGGCTAAGAATCTAGTAGGCCTTTTCATTATAGAATAATTATTTTGAAAAGTGAACAACTATCGCCTAATTTATCTACTGTGTAAAAGTGGCCTTTTGCTAACTGTGTTTTATGAAAGCAGAGTTTACTTGCCTTTGTGGGTTCTAATTCCTCAAAAAAGATCAATTGTTTTTCTTTAAATATAAAACAATGACCAACCTCCAAAGAAGGATGCAGTCAGACCTTCAAGTCACTCACTGTCTTTTCGTTCCCCTTCCTTGCTTTAAGTCTTAGCCAGATTTTTAGCCATGTGAGTTTAGGGCAATCATATATACAGGTTTGCTCAGGACAGTGCTAGTTTACACTTGATGTGCTGGCCTAACTATTTAATGCAACTCACTCCCAAAATGTCCCGAGTTGCGTGATAAATTATATGGTTACCCTATGTATTACAGGTTCTAAGGAAGTAGAAATTTATTGTATGTTGAAATCAATTAAGAAGGTAACACACAGCAAAGGAAACCATAAACAAAACAAAAAGACAACCCACAGAACAGGAGAAAATATTTGCAAACGATTCCACTGACAAGGGATTAATCTCCAAAATATACAAACAGCACATGAAGCTCGATATCAAAAAAACAAAGAACCCAATCAAAAAATGGGCAGAAGATCTAAGTAGACATTTCTCCAAAGAAGACATACAGATGGCCAATAGGCACATGGAAAGATGCTCAACATCACTAATTATTAGAGAAATGCAAATCAAAACTACAATGAGGTATCACCTCATGCCAGTCAGAATGGCTATCACCAAAAAGTCTACAAACAATAAATGCTGGAGAGGGTGTGGAGAAAAGGGAACCCTCCTACAGTGTTGATGGGACTCTAAATTGGTACAGTCACTATGGTGAACAGTATGGAGGTTCCTTAAAAAACTAAAAATAGAACTACCATAAGATCCACTCCTGGGCATATACTTGGAGAAAACCATAATTCAGGGAACCCTCCTACAGTGTTGATGGGACTCTAAATTGGTACAGTCACTATGGTGAACAGTATGGAGGTTCCTTAAAAAACTAAAAATAGAACTACCATAAGATCCACTCCTGGGCATATACTTGGAGAAAACCATAATTCAAAAAGATACATGCACCTCAATGTTCACTGCAGCACTATTTACAATAGCCAAGACATGGAAGCAACCTAAATGTCCGTGGACAGATGAATGGATAAAGAAGACGTAGTACATATATACAATGGAATATTACTCATCCATAAAAAAGAATGAAATAATGCCGTTTGTAGCAACATGGATGGACCTAGAGATTATCCTACTAAGCGAAGTGAGTCAAAGACAAATATCATATGAGATCACTTATATGTGGAGTCTAAAAAAATGACATAAAGGAATTTAATTACAAAACAGAAACAAAGAGGAAAGGTAGGGGGGAGGGATAAATTAAGAGGTTTGGATTAACATACACACACTACTGTATATAAAATAGATACTCAACAAGGACCTACTGTATAGCACAGGGAACTCTACTCAATACTCTGTAATAACCTATATGGGAAAAGAATCTGAAAAGGAATAGATATATGTATATGTGTAACTGAATCACTTTGCTGTATACCTGAAACTAACACAACATTATAACTAAACTATACTCCAATGTAAAATAAAAATTAAAAGACAAACAAAAATGAAGGCAGCATTTTGGACATTACTCACATTATCTCCAAGGACAAAGTCCCAGCTCTTTTATAATCCACTTGGAAGGTTTTGCTAAGAATTTGCTGAGTGTACATTTCCAATCCCAAATGAAAATCCTATCATTACCTCCTTCTCTCTAGCACCCGCTCTCTTTTGACTGTGGTTCTCTAAACACTGTGGATAATATTTGCAGGTTAGCAACTGAACTTAATCAACATGAACTTACTAAGCCCCCCAAAACATACCTCAGGTAATGCAAAATCCCTGGTATATCAATCATTTGATTAGATTATGATTCCTCACCATTTTCAATGCCCTTATACTCAAAAATTGGTCTTCCTGGTTTACATGTTGAAACTAAGGCTTAAGAAAAAAGGATAACTCATTGGGGACATAGCCTAGTAATAATTCCAAGCTTTTCCCAACAGCCACTACCCACAAACCCTGCCCCAACACACACACACACACACACACACACACACACACACACACGCACACACACACCTTCCCAGTGACAGCAGAAAACCTTCAAAAGAAACATTCATTCTACAAATGTCCTATTTTCTGGCTCTCTATTTTTTATATGCTGAATTGGTAATGGAGCTAATAAAGGTTCAAGATTGCTCTTTCTGGGGGCCAAATTTTTCTTTTCTCCATGTCATGCTTTTTATTCAGAAAATAATTCTCTTTGCATTGTTTTCACAGAAGCTTTCCAACACCCCCAAATAATGCAGAGAAATTGCTTTTATTTTGAATGGGCTTTTTCAATGCACACTGTATCTCTCAGCATATCTATTGTATTCATCTAAGCCTTAATGATACAATGGGTAAAAACAGTGTACGGATGTGTATAAATGAAAAATTTAATAGATTTCCCTCTTAATGTAATAGAATTGGCATGAGGCATTGGGAACAGGAGTTAGAGTAGTCACTCAAGCATTGTGTTTACATGATATTTAAATACAAGTGGCTGGGGTATAAGTACTCCTAAGTACACCTGAAAGGGATGGTGCCTCCTAATCATTGTTTCAGCAAGTGACAGTTGTTTACACAACAGCAGCACATTCGCTGCTGATTTGAATAATCAACATGCTTAAATACCAGCTGGATAATAGAAAGATAATTGAAACATAGTTTAAAGCTCTGATTTATAGGCATCATAACAACACTTTTATTTGCTGTACAATGCAACACTTCTGTGCAGTCTCTGAAAAAAAAATTTAAGGCATTGTTTCAAACATTGGGATCTATTAAACTTGATTAATATGTACCCATAGCTCAAGCCATGCCTGGGCATACTTGAGACAGCTATTGTACAACGTGTTTTAGCAAAACACTTGAGGCTGTAATAGAACCATTCAGGAGGCCGGCAATGCAGTGTGTCCACCAGGGCCCTGAACGGTGGATGGCACCACAGGTACCTGAGACAGAAGCAGAGAGCATCACCTAGGTCTCATGATTCACAGGTGAAAATCAAGAGGGTTGACCTGGTAACCTCTAAAGGTAAAATTTTACAAAGTTAGGATTGTAAACTCTAGCAAATCTTTCTCGGTTTCTTCACACGTCCATTTCCTTCTTTCCGTGCTGATTGCCACCATCTTAGTTCAGGACAGTTTTACCTCTTACCTGGTGAATGCAAGAGGCCTGACCTGGGTATCTGTTCCTAGGACAGCCCTGTTTCAACCAGCTCATGCAGCATCACCAAGTGAATAGTCCCCTTTCAGGTAGAAGCTCTGGAGTAAGAAGGCTGCCTTCCCAGGTTGGCCCTTATGGGTAGGCAGCACCTGGCAGGTGTTAGTTACCACCCAAGTCCTTACATCTGGAGACCCTGAAACGTGATTGCACCTGTTCACTTAGAATACGTCATACCTGGGGAAGTTCCTCCTGTAACCAAATCAGCAGGCGCCTAATTTGCCAGCCAGAATGCTAATGTGTTCATTGATTTATCAGTTTACTAGGGGAAATATCTCTTAGAGGATAATTCATATTGGTCATTCAACATTCTCTTCTGGAATGATTGCCTCAGAGGAGAAAATTACGTGTCAGAAAGTTGCTTAATGAACATAAAGTAAGAGCAAAGGAACAGAATGGATTGCCACTTTTTACTCCAGAGAAAATGTTGCCTAAAAGTAATGACACCCAGGCACCAAGCCAGATATCTATTATTTCTAATTCTTACAAAACCCCTCAGGAATTATTATTCCCTTTTAAATATAAGGGACTGATCTAAGGCCACACGGTTGCTGAGTTATAGCTTTGAAGCCTCACTATTTGCTAACTAATTACTAATCATATTGCAAGCTCTAACTCCCCCCACTTCCCCTCTCTCTCTCTCTCTCTCTCTCTCTCTCTCTCTCTCTCTCACACACACACACACACACACACACACACACACACTGGGCTAAAAAAAAAACAAAAACTGGTGTATATTTTCTGACTCCTTTATCAGTGAATCACTTGCACCAGTCACAGGGGCTGTCTTACACCCCTTGGAATTGGTGGGTGCCCTATAGATGTGGAACGAGTGACTAAGTGAAAGGTTAAATGAACATTGGATGGTTACTTAATGCTAGACACGTCTTTCCGAGACCACAGCTTGGTGCACGGTAAGAGAGCTTGGGCAATCATTGCAGCTCTAATCCATTAAGAAATGGTGTTGTTTCTGCAAATATCTAATCTCATCTGGTATGAGTGGCTCACTAAAATTTAGTTTCCATTACAACCACATCCTGAAATTCTGAAGACACATTAGCAGCGTCCTATTTCTAAGGCCATCGGTTTCATTGTTACTCACCCATTCAAAACCAGGTCCAAAACCAGGAGGTCCATTTTCAGAAGAAAGAACAGCAGTGCCAAGAGCCTTTCCTGCAGGGCACTCAGCAGGTCAATCTTGGTGCCATCCGGTCCTCAGATCGCCTTCGAAGAGAATTTGCTCCAGTCACTGTCACTGTTGAAGTAGGAACTTTCTACTTCTCTCTGAACCCCAGCTGAGTGGAGGGGCCAAGGGCAATGACAAGGACAACAGATGCAGGGGCCAGCCAACAACCTACCACGTGGCCGGACACAAAAGAAGAGCTGGGTCAATCATCTCAAGTTCTCTCTCTCTCCCTCCCTCTCTCTTACTCTCAGATTAGAGAAAACTTGGGCAGTTGGTAGTGAAGCCAAAGGTAGAAACTATTCCCAAAGAGAGAAGCCCTGAGGTACCATCAGGGCCATGAGAGCAAAGCCAATTACAGCTATATAGAAGCAGGAACTATGAAGGAGAGAAACTAAAAGAACAGCAGAGGAAAGTGGTCAAGCGTGTGGTCTCTGGAACCACTGCCCGGGTTTGAATTCAAGTTCATCCTGTTCTGGATGAACAAGGATGAACTGGAATTCGCCTCTCTATCAGTGCCTGGCACATGGTCAGCACCACACACGTGTTAGCATGTTAGGGACGGTCAATGAGCACTTAAAATGTGCCAGCCAGTGCTCTCAGTCTATGACATGTATTAACTCAATTAATCCTCATAACAAGCCCAGGAAGCACTATTATCATCCCCATTTAGAAGATCAAGAAACTGAGACACAGAAAAGTTAAGTGCCTTGTCCAAGGTCATGTCACTGGTAAGTGGCTGGGCTGGGATTTGAATCCATGCAATCCAGCTCTAAAGCAGTCCTACAGAAAAAGCACAGTCATCCTCAAAAAGAGAAGAGGTGATCTGCAACAGAGAAATAGCACACTAAGGAGGTACTTTGGCCAGAGACCTAGTCCTAACTCACAAGCATCCTCCAAGTCACCCCCTCTACCCTTTGCCTCAGGTGGCCTGCATGGGTCTCTTTCTTGAAACTGAAAGAGTCTGACTAAAACTGAAATTGGTCCTGTGCTGGGTTGGGGAAAGGTGCCCTAGAGGAACAGAACAGGATCTCAGAAGACACGTGGGACAGATGTAAGTGGACAATGCACAGTGACAGGGTGAAGAGGGCAGGAAACCCCTATAGCCCCACACACCAAGACACTGACAGAGTGAACACCAGGCTTTCGTTTACAGAATCTCGGGACCCTGAGCCACTAGAGGGTGGCTTGTGGAAGATGTGGAGGTCTTGGTCTTAACTCAGTTTCATGGGGTTAGGAATGAGGTAAATGGACCTTCCTTGGGTGTTGTATCATTATTTATGATGCTAAATGTTGATATAAAATAAGCGATCTTCAGCATGAAAAGAAAACACATTTACGTTCTTGGGAAGAGTTGCCTCATTTTATCAAAAGTCTTTCTTGCCAGTCATTAAAATGATGTGTGGGGTTTTTTTCTTCAATTTCTGAACTATTGTGAGTAATTATATTAAGAGATTTCTTAGTATAGTTATACAGGAAAAATCCTGTATAACTAGAACAAAAATTCTTGACTATAATCTATTTTTTAACTTGCTGGCATTTTATTTTATTTTTATTATTAGCAAATTTTATTTGCTGATATAACACATTTCTTTTAGGATACGTTCATCATATATGATCATGATGGATATATTCTCAAAGAAATTGGTTACTAATTTTGGTTGTTAATTTTATCAGGTTATGGTATGAGATTATGCTCGCTCAGAAAATAAAATTATAAACTTTCACATTGTTTTCATGGTAGAAGTAATTTTAAAGGATGAGAATCATCTATATTTTAATAGCTTGAAAATAGTCAACATAAAAGAGCTTGACCCTTTTCTTACTTACGGTAAACTTTTTCAACTTTTCTGGTCATTAGTTTATTCAGATTTATCTTGACAAAATTTTTACAATTAGTAATATAAAACTTTGATCAGTAGTCTCTCAAAATTTTAAAAACTTTTTCTATATATTTAGTTATATCCCATTTTGATTCCTACATTATGAGTTTTTTCTTTATTATATTTTCCAAGTTTTAATAACTTTTTAGTCTTCTCAAAATCTTAGAATTTGAATCTATTTACTAACTACACTACTTTGTAACTGTTCAAGAATTTATAAATCTCTGCTCTTACATTTAATTCCCTCAACCTGCTTTCCTTGGGACTTTTACTTAACTCCATTTCCAGTTTCTTAAGCTAAAATATAATTCACTCATTTACATTAACTTTTTAAAATTAAAAGCACTTAAGGCAATGAAGTTTTAATTCTGTCACTGCTTTGGTTACATCCAATAAGTTTTGATATGTAATGTTCTTGATATAATTTTCTAAATTATATGTAAGTGAAATTTTAATATTCCCATATCATTTAGAAACTGTTGGGGAGGGTTGTGTTACTGTTTTCTTATTTTTTGGTTTGATTGGAGGTTTAATTGCTGCTTTTTGTTGTTTGTTTGGGGCAAACTTCTAAGTGGTTGGGTATGTTTTCTTAAATTAAATTTTGTGTGTAATTTCTAGGTTTTTTTACAGTACGACCAGAGAAGACAGTAGGGACCATATACAGGCTTTTTGGAGTTTGTTAAGATTTTTGGTTGAAGTTTAGAGGTTGTGTGGATGCTAAAAAAGAACTAACATATATGGTAGCATACACTGCTCAATAAATACATATTTACTAAATCAACTCAATTCCCTTTGTAATTCAAATTCTCTACATATTTATTGTTTGCAGACTTATTCTACCAAAAGGAGAGAGAAACATTGAAGTTGCTTGTTGATATTGTTTCTCTGTTGATTTCCTTAGGTATTGCCAGCAATTTCACTTTAGATATTTCAATTAAATGTTATGGTGCATCGAAATACATGATGTATGTCTCCCTTGTGAAGTTTACTCTTTATCAATACAAACTAACAAGTGGTGTGGTGGTAAACTGGCTCTCTGAAGAAAAACTGTTAAAGCCATGATTTGTAGCATTTGCCAGTTGTCGTGTAAATGCTCCCATCATGGCTAATTTCAAGTTAGTGATGTAAGGTCACTGAACTAAGAGTTGGAATGAGATGGACACAATTGGCTCTCACGAGCCAGCACATGCCAGGTCCAGAACACCACTGAAAGTAAGCATCTTTATGTTTTATGATCTTTGTCTTTCATTCTGTTCTAGTACTAAGAATACATATATACATTTTTTTTGCTTTTGTTTGTTTGCATCTGCCTGATATATTTTTGCCCATTCATTCATTTTTAGCCATATTATGTCAGTTTTTTACATCTATGTCTCTTGTGAACTATACTTTGTTTTAAGGTCCATTCTGAGATTCTTTATGTTATAATAGACAGGCTTACCACATTTATATTTATTGGTTTTGCTGATATACTTGGTTCTACATTTTTTTGTTTTATTTTTCTTTTGCTTCCTTATGCTTTCTATCATTTATTATATATTTCACGTTTACTTTTCCAGTTTTGATTTCTAGGATTTGTTATCTTGTGTTTTTTTCAAAAGCATTCTGAAGTGTGTATTTCTCTAATCATCACCTTCAAGAATGAAAAAATATCTTTTGAGCTCCTCATATTTAAGATCAGAAATCTAGGACCCAAGAAGAGGGCTGTGATTTCTTAAAATGTTAAAAGAGAGAGCACTCATAACACATAAATGTCTTAATATTCAATTATATTATCCAAGGTTTGAACCCCAGATTATTATAATCACTTTATATTATGTTATTTTATATACTTTAAGAATAAGACATTTGCATTCATTTTAATAATTACATAACAATGTAATTTATGCCTATCTGTAACTTAAATAATTTTAGAACTGACTCAGCCTTTTAAAACGGAAGATAATAGAGCATGAAGGTGAAGAGGATAGACTCTGGCACCACACTTCCTGAGTCCAAATACTAGTAGCACCATCAACAGGTCATGTAACTCTGGGCAAAGTTATTTAACCTTTCTGTCCCTCAGCTCCTCATCTGTAAAATGGGCATATTAATAGTATATACTTCATGATGTGGTATAAAATTTATATCAGTTAATGTGAATAAAGGTCTTAGAGAAGTGCACTGTACGTATTTGCTTTATCATCATGATCATCATTAAATTTTAATGTTGCTCTCTCTTTCTAAGGACTCTGTCAAGAAAACATCTTGGAGTAATTTTTCAAGATGGACATATGTAGTGTATTTTCTAGACCTAGTATAGCCAAAGCTGTCTTTCTGTTACCTTCACATATTAAAGACAATACTACTAGGCTTTAAATTCTTGGATCACAACTATTTCCCCTCAAAATCCCATAAATGAAAAATGCCAGTTGTAGTTTAATAGGGATTGCACTGAATCTGTAGATTGCTTTGGGTAGTATAGTCATTTTCACAATGTTGATTCTTCCAATCCAAGAACATGGTATATCTCTCCATCTGTTTGTATCATCTTTAATTTCTTTCATCAGTGTCTTATAGTTTTCTGCATACAGGTCTTTTGTCTCCTTAGGTAGGTTTATTCCTAGGTATTTTATTCTATCATGTCATCTGCAAACAGTGACAGCTTTACTTCTTCTTTTCTGATTTGGATTCCTTTTATTTCTTTTTCTTTTCTGATTGCTGTGGCTAAAACTTCCAAAACAATGTTGAATAATAGTGGTGAGAGTGGGCAACCTTGTCTTGCTCCTGATCTTAGAGGAAATGGTTTCAGTTTTTCACCACTGAGGCCAACGCTGACTGTGGGTTTGACATACATGGCCTTTATTATGTTGAGATAAGTTCCCTCTAGGCCTACTTTCTGGTGGGTTTCTATCATAAATGGGTGTTGAATTTTGTCAAAAGCTTTTTTCTGCATCTATTGAGATGCTCATAAGGTTTTTATTCTTCAATTTGTTAACCACTGGCATTTTTCACAGAACTAGAACAAAAAATTTCACAATTTGTATGGAAGCACAAAAGACCCCGAACAGCCAAAGCAATCTTGAGAAAGAAAAATGCAGCTGGAGAAGTCAGGCTCCCTGACTTCAGACTAAACTACAAAGCGACAGTAATCAAGACAGTATGGTACTGGCACAAAAACAGAAATACAGATCAGTGGAATAGGATAGAAAGCCCAGAGATAAACCCACACACATATGGTCACCTTATTTTTGATAAAGGAGGCAAGAATATACAATGGAGA
>NC_041217.1:32451228-32465942 GCF_002837175.3 Physeter macrocephalus
TTTACAATAGCCAGGACATGGAAGCAACCTAAGTGTCCATTGACAGATGAATGGATAAAGAAGATGTGGCACATATATACAATGGAATATTACTCAGCCATAAAAAGGAACAAAACTGAGTTATTTGTCATGAGGTGGATGGACCTAGAGACTGTCCTACAGAGTAAAGTAATTCAGGAAGAGAAAAACAAATACCATATGCTAACACATATATATGGAATCTGAAAAAAAAATGGTCATGAAGAACCTACGGGCAAGACGGGAATAAAGATGCAGACCTACTAGAGAATGGACTTGAGGACACAGGGAGGGGGAAAGGTAAGCTGGGACAAAGTGAGAGTGTGGCATGGACATATATACACTACCAAATGTAAAACCCATAGCTAGTGGGAAGCAGCCACATAGCACAGGGAGATCAGCTCGGTGCTTTGTGACAACCAAGGGGGTGGGATAGGGAAGGTAGGAGGGAGGGAGACAAAAGAGGAAACAGATATGGGGATATATGTATATGTATAACTGATTCACTTTGTTATAAAGCAGAAACTAACACACCATTGTAAAGCAATTATATGCCAATAAAGATGTAAATAAATAAATAAATAATTCCATAAATGACTCCATAACTTTCTGAAATTTAATGTAGCTAAAAAGTCTAAACTAAACTTATTTTTGTTTCTTTGTAGATAATCTAGTTTTTCTATGTGAATTTTTGTATGCTCTTTTCATCATTATTGTAATTCAAAATATCTGTCAAAATATCTAGGTATGGTTTCCTTTTCAGTAGTTTTATCTGGAATAGTTTTTAAAATCTACTTACAAGTCTTTCTTCAGTTCAAAAACATTTTTCTTTCATCACATATTTATGTATTTGGGCTTTGCTTCTTTCCATTTATTCAATCCCCAACTTCAGAGGCACCAATTATTCATGTGCTGGCTCTCTATTCTGCTCTCCACTTCTATCATTTCTCTCTCACAGTTTTTATCCACTTTCTCCTTCTGCATTTTTATAGAGCTTTTGTCTTTCAAAACAATATGGTTTTCTAATATATCATTTAGTGCCCTTCACTGACACCATTTTGTCACTAAATACTACTATTAAAACTTTGGATTTTTTTCAATCCTTTCATCTCTATCGATCTTTCTTTTTACCTCATCCTACAGCACATTTCTGGTACCCATGTTGATTTGGCCTCTATTGAGGATGTCAAAGGATTTTCTGAGTTTTAAATCTGCACCCTAACATTGATCATTCTTAGCAGTATGCATTTCCTTGAGTTTTCCTTTATTCGTAGCGTTTTAATAGGCCTTCCTTATCCTTGAACGAGGTGAATATCTACCTTTAAAATTTGCCGGAAGACATGGTGAAGTGATCGCACTAGTCTCAATTTCTAAATGTGTTTGGCAATCTCATCCCAATCATTTCTATAGCAAGGGGGCAGGCTAATGTGCGTATCTCCACGTTTAATTCCCAAATACAACAATTTCACCTCTGCTAGATCACCTCTGTTCTCCAAAATAGCATCATTTACTACAGTGGTTCTCAAATTTTAGCATGATCAGAAAGCTTGAACCCCATCCCCAGATTTCTGATTTTGTATTCCTAACAAATCTGCTCCAGGACCACACTTTGAGAATCATTAATCCGTGAAACCTCTGTCTGGTTCTCTGATCCTCTGCAATGTTGTAGTACATGAAATGCAATGATTTGCAGCACAAGCTTCTCTTAGGTTTTTCCTCTCTGTGCATTGCCCTCCAGTGTTTCACATCTGGGTTCTTTAGATACAATGCGCCTCCACAATCCTTCATTCCACTTCCTACTCAGTTGTTTTTGGTGAATCTCTGACTTCAAGGAGTTATTAAAAGATGATGTAGGGTGGGAAAAATATGAGAGAAGACATCAACTCCTCTAACGTCTAAACTGTGGGTTGAAACACACATTCGCACCTCAGAAGCATGAGGAAGAGGAGGGTGTAAAGCCCCTTTCTGTCACTGTTCAGGTCATCTCTGTTTCATGCAGCCAAGAGTATGTCCATTTTTATTTAAGCAGTTCTTTGTTATGGTTAGTGTAGCTTCATCATAAATTTTGGCACTTGGCTGTTGGCACTCCACTTTTAATTTCCATAAATTTTTCAGTAGATCTCTGCTGAAAGCTATATCAGGCTTTAATGGCCAGGCACCATTTTGAATTGACACATTTTGCACCAAAACTCTTTTTTTTGCACAACTTGACCAAAATAACAAGTTCGGGGATCCTGACTTCTTACTTTCACATCCATCCCAATTCCTGACTCCATAACATCGATGGAGAACCCAAAGACATAAGGCTTATGCAACCAAAGATTCCTGTGACTAAGCGCCAACTACCACTAACTTCATAGCTGAAGCTACTTAAATATAATCCTTTATGAAAAATGTAGTGAAATGTTCTTACAGAGCCAGTCATACAGGCCATGTGACCATGACTACAAAGGGCGTCTCCTCTGGTATTTTTAGACCCCAGCATCACCACAAACACCACCACTCTTGCTACAACCAATATTTCCACCACATGACTCCTCCAGGATGTGACTACTCCTAATTTGCATTAAGCAGCTCAGAGCAGTGCTCTACCTCCTATCACATGCCCAGCTGAGCTCTGCTTGGAGCTCTGCTGAAGGGACCAGTCACAGACGGTTTCCCAGGGGAACAGCAGTTCCCACACAGCATTCCAAGGACATAATATGCTTTAAAAAATGTGCGGCAGACATTTTCAGGAATTGTTCACAGCCACTTTATAAGAGGGAGAGAGTACACACACGCAAGAAAGATGGTAAGCATCGGAGTGCTCAGAAACACGGAAAAGGACATTTCTCTATTGGTGAGAATGCCTATTATATGACATTCAAACACCACAAGTGCCATTCAGCTGCTTGTAAGTCACAAAAGGTGAGTGAAAACACTTATCTCCGTTGTCGAATGGGAAAAGGAGGTGGAGAATCCTTCACACAAAGATCCACTTTGACTTAAAATACAGGGTAAGCAGTACTAGAAATCTCCATGCACAAACCCACCTATTAAGATTCTGAACAAACAGGGAGCCTCAATACCACAAGGCTCTGTTGTTAATATGTGGTTAGTTATGTCAAGGACACTAAACAAAGCTGCTTTTCAAGTGTCAGTTTGAGCTCTCCCAGTTGATAACCATGGGGACCCCTGGGCCACAACCCCAAACAGGCGGCCATTGTGCCGGAGAAAACAGCAGATGGGCCCCAGTGCAGACAGAGCCACTGGGAGACCAGGACTTCAGCCACGTGGCTGGGTCTTAGCAAAATTCAGAAGTAGATGAGGTTTTACTGGGAGGTCTGTTTGTTCTCCTTCCCGCACCTCCTCTGTGCCTGCTTCCCCAGCTCCAGGCTCACCTGGAGCTTCCCTCCTCCCAGGCAAGCCCCGCCCCTGACTCGGGTGCCCCGTGAAAGCCTTCCCTCAGGACCCTGGTTCTGCCAGTCTAATAATTTACTTGATGCTGAGGCTCTGAGGGCTGCGGATAGATAAACCCATCTCCTTGCCAGATAACAGATGCATTTTGTTCCAGATAAAGGTAGCGTTTGAACAACTACCTTCAATGCCTCATCACCACTGGGCTGGGAGGTGAATGGTGGGGTGCGTAAGGAGGGACATAGTTTCTCCTCAAATGATGCAGCTTCCCTTCAATTAAAAATAGATACATATATCAAAATAAAAAGATGCAGCTTCCGACTCCACCCTAGAACAGCCCAACTCTGTTTCTGCCCCCGTCCCATCGCACTGAGTTTGAAATAGTGTTTCCTGGATCCTTTGCTTCGCTTCACATTAGCAAGTTCTGAAAATTCCGTGAAGGTGAGGAACAGAAGTTGAGGTCCCGTCCCAGTCGGCCATAAGCTGAGCTGTTCCGCAGCCCCGCCCTCTCTAGAGGACACTCTCCTCCCCCACTGCTAGGATAAAGACAACCGGCTGCCGCCTTTTAAGATCTTGTTTAAAACAAGCTGCTTTTCAGATGCCCTTGAGAGCAATTAATTCTCTCTGTCACTGCACTTCTACGGCACTCATCTTTCTGCCATCTTGAACCTCCCATCCCAGCCAGAGAGGCAAAGCACTGGCCTTGTCCAGGCAGCCAAAGACCAATGCATCTCCCCCTCCTCTGAGAACCACGGAGAACTCCGAGCCTTCCTAAAAGGGGCTGCCAACTGCGCTGGAAACAGAACCATTGTCTGACGCCCGAGCACAATGAGCCTGTGAGTGAATGGATGTCCAGGCAGAGGAAACAGATGCCGGCTTCACCTCGCAACGGAGTGCAGGAAAACGAGAGACGACTGGCCTCGGAGAGCCTCTCCTAGCAAGTCAAAGGTGCACTAATGTTGGCCTCTCCCGCCAGCCCCGCCGAGAGCCCACATCGGTGCCTCCTCGCTTCTGAGTGCAAGTCATTGTATTTACTGCCATATTAAGCCGCTTTCAAGTTCTATAGGGCAAGAAGGGGTGAAGGCTGAAGGAAAGGGACCTGAATTTGCATTCAGTAGGAAATTAATGGAAATAGGAGTGAAAGAGCTTCTTCCGGAAAAAGTAGAAAACACACCGAGCCAGGCTTAAGAAATGATCCTTTCTCCATTCCCCCTGGCCCAGTCCATTTCAAGTCCATTGTCACTCAGTTGCTGTGATTGTCACAAAACACTTCTTCCTAAACTGCAGTCCCTGCCCCAGGTTTTGTCTGGCTCCACTCCGTCCTTCACAGCATTTCCAGAGCTCTGGTCTTGGAAATAAATGCCATCGTGTTGCTTCCATGTTGAGATGCCTAGCCAGCCCCTCCGCCTGCAGAGTGGAGGCTGAGTGTCTCCAGCTGGCTCTAGACTCCTCGTCCGCCTTCATGTCCCTTTTTCATGACCCATTCCCATTTTCCCCTAAGAACCAGCCACCCTGAACTTCTTGCTTTGCCCCTTGAACAAATTAGGCTCATTCACAATTCTTAAGCCATTGGGATACCATCCTTCTGGCCTGAAATGCCTTTTTATGGCTGTGATGCAGCCCACACACAATACCTCTTCTATGAAGTCATTTCAGAGTCCCTCCTTCTCCGGGTTCCCCTGCACACCTCTGTTCTCATCTGCAGCAGATTGTACTGTAATCTTCCATTCCTGTGTCTCCCCCGCTCAACTCTGGACTCCTCCAAAGTAAGGACGGTGTCTTATGATCATTGTATCTTCCGTGTTTCTCTTGGAGTCCGGAATCAAGTAGATGCTCAGTGTTTACTGAATGAAGGAGGCTGAAGGAAAATCAGCCTTCTCCACTCTTAGATCTGGGACATCATCCACATACCCAGCCTGCCAGGGAGAGTGATTGCTGAACACCGTGACCTTGACCTCACGACCGCAACCACCCACTCCCATTTGATTCGCCCTCCTAATAGCTTCTCAATCTTTCACCTCCCACACAGCCCACTTGTGCCCTCCCCAGCACCCTTCTCCACACCTAGAATACCACCTCTCCATTCCTACAAAGGTGCTGAAAATTCACCTTCTTCTGTCAGACTTCTTTAAGCAATTGCACTCGGGGCTGGTCATTCCCTTTGTCATGTCCCACCAGAGTAAGAGGCCTATTTCACACTGTATTATTCTACCCGTGGATTCTTGAAATCCTTTTTTTCTCTTGTCTGTGTATGTCACAGCTCCCAGACGAGAGCTCAGGCTCCCTAAAAGCATAAACTTCCACATCCTCCCAAAGCTTCCTGCCCACTGCATGGCAACAGGTGTCATCATGTTATAAGGGGGAAGGAGAGTGGACACAAAACCGTCTGTTCTTTACTTCATATTTAATTTGGAGACAATTATATGAATCACCAAAGGATATGCTGCAGTGTTGCACTTTTATACGGAGTATTTCATTTTTTTGGACAATTCACAAGGCAGAAAGTTCTAAGGTCACTACGCTGTTAAGAGCCAAACTCGGAGTCTTTCCATACAAAGATCAAATCTTTGGAAAGACTATACGTAAATTTGGGACAAATAGAATTCCTTATTCCCAGTCGTTTTTTATATACAACTTTGAAGGAAATGAAATATTCTTAGAGCCTGGACTCCAATTATGATGCCCAGGTGCCTAATGTAATTTGCATAGTGCTTGCTCCAGTTCCCTGGGGTAGAGTCCATCTACTCTGGAGGACATTTAAAGGCCTTCATTTTCTTAGGAAAGTTCACTCTTTAATGTAAGAAGTTGTAAAAAATCTGCTGGGCTTGAAGAAACAGACACTACAACAGCCCACCGCCACCACTACCAAATAAAACCTCTACTGTGACCTCTCTGCCACTGGGAAGTCTGCTGGAGGGTTGGATGTCTATCAGTAACTCTCAGCAGGACACTTTTCTTTTTTCTGGACACAGCTGAACCTCTAGGAGGCTCCCATAATAGTTTATATTATATAGACAGTTCAGCTATGTTTTATTGCTAATACAGTCATCCAGTGTCAGCTCACCCCCTGCATGAGCTGAGTATACTATAGTGAATAAGGTGCATGGCATCCCTGACTCAAGGAGCTTGGATCTTTCCAAGAACAGAAATTACTTAGGTGACCACAGGTGTGATGAACATTACGGAAGAACTATGGATTATGTAAGTGCTATGGGCACGCATAAGAGAGAAACCAGTCTGGGGAGGGCATCAGGAAAGGCCTCTGGGAGTGTATGATTTTTAAATTGAGACCTAAGGATTACCAGAACATAGTCAAAGGAGGGGGAAGGGCCTAGAGAGAGGTTACATCTCACACCCACAACCCCACAGCACAAATGGCAGAGCCAGGATGGAAACCCAGGCAGCCTGAATTGCAGATGCATTAACCACTAAGCCCACCTGTGCGCTGGAGGTGTGGGAGGGGGTATGTCAGGCGAGACCTTGTAGGATTTTAGTCCTAAGAGAAATGGAAAGGAATTGCAGAGTTGTAAGCCGGGAACTGGCATGATTATTCCTGTAACTTAAAAAAAAACAACAAAAACCTACCTTGAGAATGGATTGGAAGAAGACAAAGATGAGTTCAGAGAGACCACTGAGGAGGAGAGGGGATGGTGGCCAGGACCAGGTGGAAGCTGTGGTGGTGAGCAAAGCTGATAGTCTCCAAAGGTGCTCAGGTGGTTCAGGTAGTAGAAATGTCAGGACTGATACATTGACTGCCTATAGCCAGAAGGCAGAAATTATCACTCAGCTAGATGTTCTCATATGCCTTAACTTAATATTTCCAGCAATTCTATATATTTATCTCAATTTTCTGCGTAAAACAATGAAGATCTAAAGAAATGGTCATTTCAAAGTCAGAGAGGCTGTAAATGGTGAAGACAGGATTTGAAATGTATATATAGAGATCTATCTTTCCTGCTGTTTGAGGGCAAGGCCCATGTCTTGGTCATTTTGTATTCCAAGCTAGATGGGGCCCATGCCTGGCGCATGGCAGGGGCTCAATAAATTACTGAACTAATGAGCAGGAGGAAGGGTGTCCATGGGCTCCAGCTCTGCCCATGACGTTGCCTCTTAGGACATCATCACACAGTGGCAGGTCCCACTGTCCCCAAGCAGCACCATCAGAATTTTTTAGACCTACTAAACAAAGAGGTTCACCCCAAAGTACCCAGATGTCACCTTTCTTTGCCTGCCTATCAGGCCCCATCTGTTGACACCTGCCCACTGGTCCTCTCTCACCTGACGATCTAGAATCCTGAGTCTGCACCTCAAAGCCTCATCAATTCCTTAAGTAAAAAAAAAAAAAAAAAAAAAAATTAAGCCAAATTAAGCTGGACAGCTCAGGTATTATTTAAGTTCCTCCAAAGTCTTAATAAATTTCACAAATATTTAACAAGGAAATTAATTTATGTAAAGATCTGCACATATTTGATAGACTTGAACCAATTTAATAAATCCTGTCCTGTTTTAATAAATGATGGATTAGGGTTATATTTCCTACAAACAGTAAATACATAAAGAAAATATTTGTTATGTGTGTATATATACTGTGCCTGCCTTTTCAAAGATCAAGAAAAGATTATCTTCGCCAAAAGGACTTTAAAGCATTGTGCTGTCTGTGTGTTTGTTGGGAGAAGAGAGTGAACTAACACGTGCTCAGGCCCTCAAGCTGAAGATGACTTCTTGGACGAGATGGCATGCCAGAGAGAACACCGAAAGCTCAGACTATGTAAAACTTGAGTAAAGTAAAGACAAGAGTGGGAAAGGATCTAGAGTACCTATATGCTCATTTTTTAAATAGCAAATGCCTCTGCCTCTCATTCTTTCTCCTGGCACTGCTTCCTGACTTTCTTCAATCAACGAAATCCTATCCATTCTTCTTCAAGACTCAGCTCAGACTTCCGCTCTTGTGTGAACACTTCCTTAGCTTCATCTCCACCTTCAGGCAGAGGCAGCATTTACTGCCCTAGACTCTGATAGCAAACCCGTGAATGTCTACAGAATAGCACTTATCCTACTGCAGTTATCAGTGTGCCAGTCTGTCTCCCTCACTGCTCTGTGAGCTCCTTCATGGCACCATCATCAACGACCCCCATTCTCTCAACAAATATTTGTTGAGCAAGTTTGTGCTGGGTGATATGCTAGATAATGACCATGCAATGGAAAGAAAAGGACAGGCAGATGATTCTTGCCTTCATGAAGCTTATAATTCATCTGGGCATAATGGACGTTGTTGGTGTCCCTCCCACATCCTTTCAGCATTTACCTCCATAGAAAGTAGGATTAGAGATTGGGGGTGGAGATGGTAGAGGATACTACTCTTAACATATATAGGACAAGCAGGAATGCCAGAGAATGATTTCCCCCACAAGCAGTCCTCAACCAATGATGCATGGAAAGTTTTTAGATAAATACCCCAGCTCCTCCATCCTTGGCTGGGATAACACTGTGGCATGTTCTATATTGTTTCCCAGATCTCCCAGCAGGATTGAGCTCCAGCTGCCCAGAGTAGTACCTAGCTTGAAAACATTCCCTTTATGGGTTTCCTTTCCTTTCCTATCTCACATCCCCAATTCTTCCCAGATTTTCCTGGGATCATCTTGCAAATTAACTATTCACAATTGAATTCTTTCTTTGGGGTCTGCTTCTGGGAAAACTCAGATCAAGACATTGGAGAAGAAACAATTAAGTAAGAGATTGTGTGGTCCCCACCTCCTGGTATTCACACTCTTGTGTAATCCTCAACCTTTGAATGTGGGCTTGTGGGCTGGACTTATTGACTTGTTTTTAGTGAACAGAATATGGTTCATGTGATGGGATGTCACCTCTGAGATTAGGCTATAAAAACACCGTGGCTTCCATTTTGGGTTCTCTCTCTCTTTCGCTCACTTTCTCTAGGGAAAGACAGCTGCCATATTGTGAAGCAGCCCTGGGGAGAGGTCCACATAGTGAGGAACTGAGTCTTGCCAGCAACCACATCAATGAGCTTGGAAGCAGATCTTCTGAGACCTGCCAACCAAAAAGTGAGTGAGCTTGGAAGCAGACCATTCCCCATTCAGGACTTGAGATGACTGCAGCCCCAGCCAACACCTTGACTGCAACCTCCCGAAAGATGCTGAGCTCACCTGGCTGAGCAGAACCTAGATTCCTTACCTATTGGAGATAATAAATGTTTGTTGTTTTCATCTGCTAAGTTTGGGGTAATTTGTTATGCAGCAGTAGATAACTAATAGAAGTGATATGATAGAATTCTAGGAAGATGGTGATATAATTACATCATGGGCTGTCTTCCTCCTTTTATTAATTATCTCCCTGAAGCGATTCAGTTAGTGTAAAAGAAAATCTTATAGCATCACTGAAAAGAAGAAAGGGGTCTCACCTACGTATCTAAAAATTTGGATTCCTATGAAGACAGGATCCTAAAAATAAGGAGGAAAGATTGCCACTGACCTATCCTGCCTACACCTGGAAGAGACCCTTCTTCTACGTCAGCTTTTCAGAGCCCCTGCCCACACTCTCACCGCACTTGAGTAAAGTCTTAGACTCTGCCAGGCAAGCAGCTACAGAAAAATGGGTTAAACAATGCAAAGGAGAAGTTCCCAAAGCCACCCTCCTTCCCTATGGTGTTTTGTTTGCATCCAATAACTCCACAGATGCCTTCTCTCTCACCAGGAGTCACTCTTTATATTAGGAGCCACATCCATTGTGAACACAATACCTGCAGAGATGCTGACAGGGGCCAGAAGAAGTTGCCACAACTGCCCTTAATTGGGCCTGATGCCCTTCCAATAGCTTCCAACTTAGATTTTAAAAATTTTTTGAAAGACGCAAACTACCAAGGCTCACTCAAGAAGAAATGGAACTCCCATTCACTGCTGATAGGAATACAAAATGTATAACCTCTTTGAAAAATATTTTGACAGTTTCTTACAAAATTAAATATGCACTTACTGTATGGCCAATCAAATATGGAACTATATACACATGAGTTGTACATGAATTTCCATAGCATTTTTATTTATTACCTCCAAAACCTGGGTTCAGGAAGGAGTGTCCATCAACTGGTGAACAGATAAACAAATTGTGCTATATCCCAAAAAGGAATACTGCTCAGCTATAAAAAAGAACAAACTATTGATACATGCAACAACATGGATGAATCTCAAAAGCATTATGCTAAGTGAAAGATGTCAGACACCAGAGAGCACAGAATAACTAATTCCATTTATAGGAAATTCTAGAAAAAGTAAAATTAAAATGATGGAAAACAAGTCAGCGATTGCTAAGGGTTAAGATAAAAGAAAGGAATTAACTACAATTTGGCAAAAGGGAACTTTGTGGGATGATAGAAATATTCCATATGACGATTACGGTGAAGATTACACAACTGTATACATTTGCCAAGTCTTGAATTATATAATTAGAAATGATAAACTTTATCGTATGCAAATTTTGCCTCAAGGAAACGTATTTTTTAAAATAACAGCAGGTTTCTATTTTTTATAGAATAGGGACAATCTGAGAAGAGGAGAGTTATTGGAATTTTTTTCAAATCACAAATAATAACTCAGTGGAGGAAGTGAACTGCAGAATTCATGTTAACGAAAGCTGATGTGATTTAAAAGACTGTCTTGAGAAATTGATCCAAAATACGAGGCAAAAGACAAAGTATTGGGATTTAAGAGAGAAATGGTAGGACTCATGGAGGACAGAGCCAAGAGAACCAATATCAATACAAAAAGATGTCTAAAAGAAAAAGAATGTAGTGGATGAGAGAGAATAATAATGAATTGTTCCATAGATAAGGTTGGGTCAGTGGACTTCTCTTACTTAAAAAAGAATTGATCCTACCTCCATTCATAGTCATAAAAAATTCTAGTTAATTGAATACCAAGATATAAGGAATAAATCTCTAGAAAAGAATGTTTTTATGAATTCAGTTTGTTCTAATTGGATATGGCATCTATTTTGATTGGTAAATACTCATGCTGCACTGGTGTTTCATATCCCGCCGTTTCATATTTTTAACATCATCTCTGCCAACAAAAACTTCATATCCTGAATGCATGGATAACTCCTATAAATTAATAAGAAATAAAGAGCCCAATAGAAAATGGGCAAAGGGTGTGAACAGGCATGTAACAAATGAGAAAATGGCCAATAACTATGAAATGCCTCAGTAGTAATCAGAGAGACACCGTTTAAAAAAGCAAATGAAACAAACAAACAAACAAAAGTCAATGAGATGCTAGTTCCCATCCTTAAAACTGACAAAAATTTAAAAATCTGGCCACACCAATTGTTGGTAAGAATATGGAAAAATTAAAACCTCATATATTCCTTGTGTATACTGACACAATTACATTGAAAAGTAATTTAGCAATATCTAGTAAAACTGAAAAAATCCTGCACATCCTGTAACTCAGAAATTCCACTCCCAGTTTCATGCACTAGAGACACTCTTTCACACAAGCACAATGAGACACTAAAGCTTTTGTTCATAAGAACAAAAAATTAGAAATAATTTAAATGCATAGGGAAATAAATATAAAATGTGTAATATATTCATGTGATAGGATACTCTAATTAAAATGAGTAAGTATATCTATATGTATTAACATGGGTATATCTTTAAAAACACATAGATTGAGTTGGGGGAAAGGTCTTAAAGTGTAATGCACAGTATGAGATCTTTTAAGTAATTTTTAAATGAACAGAACATTACTTTGTGCTCTCAGTGAATACATGTAGCAAATATATAACAGTCTAGGCTGAATACACACTAAATTCATGATAATTGTTCCCTTTGAGGAGGGACAGAAGGGAATTGGATTAGAGAGGGAAATAAAGGAGATTCAAGCTTCATCTGTGATATTTTATTTGTTTAAAAACAAATCTGTCATAGACTAAGAGAAAATATTTGCAAAAGACATGTCTAATAAAGAACTGTTATCCAAAATATAGAAAGAACACTTAACAGTAAGAAAACAAACGACTAGATTAAAAAATGGGCAGAAGACTTAAACAGACACCTCATCAAAGCATATATACAGATGGCAAATAAGCAAAAGAAAAGATGCCCAACATCATACATCATTAGGGAATTTCAAATTAAAATGAGATGCCACTACACACCTATTAGAATGGCCAAAATCCAAATCACTGACAATAGCAAATGCTGGTAAGGATGTGGAGCAACAGGAATTCTCATTCATTGATGGTGGGAATGCAAAACGGTACAGCCCCTTTGGAAGACAGTTTGACAGTTTCTTACAAAACATCCTTTTACCATATGATCCAGCAATCAAGATCTTTGATATTTACCCAAATATAGTTAAAAATTTATGTCCACACATGGATGTTTATAGCAGCATACTCATAATTGCCAAAACTTGGAAGCAACCAAGATCTCCTTGTGTAAATGAATGGATAGATAAACAAACTGGAATATTATTCGGGGCTATCAATCTATAAAAAGACATGAAGGAATCTTAAGTCACTTTAACCTACTCAGTGCAAGAAAGAAATCTGAAAAGGCTACATGCCATCTGATTCCAACTATAAGACATTCTGTAAAAGACAAAATTTATGGGGATAGTAAAAAAGTCAGTGTTTCCCAGGGATGAGGGAGGAAGGAGGAATGAATAAGCAGAGCACAGAGGATTTTCAGGGCAGTGAAACTTTGTGTAATACTAAAATGGTGGATATATGTCATACATTTATCCAAACCCATAGAATGTACACCACCAAAAGTGAACCCTAATGTAAACTATGGACTTTGGGTGATAATGTGTCAAAGTAGTTCATGGATTGTAACAACTGTACCACTCTGGTGGGGATGTTGATGGTGATGGAGGCTGTGCGTGATATGAGGGCCAGGCAACAGTGGGAGTGGGGGAGGGGTAATTTAGGAACTCTCTTTACTTTCTGCTCAATTTTGCTATGTCCTAAAATTTCTCTTAAAAGTAAAGTCAGGCTTCCCTGGTGGCACAGTGGTTAAGAATCCGCCTGCCAATGCAGGGGACACTGGTTCGAGCCCTGGTCCGGGAAGATCCCACATGCCGCGGAGCAACTAAGCCCGTGCGCCACAACTACTGAGCCTGCTCTCTAGAGCCCACGTGCCACAACTACGGAAGCCCGCGTGCCTAGAGCCCGTGCTCTGCAACAAGAGAAGCCACTGCAATGAGAAGCCTGCGCACCGCAACAGAGAGTAGCCCCCGCTCACCGCAACTAGAGAAAGCCCGCGCGCAGCAACGATGACCCAACGCAGCCAAAAATAAATTAAATAAATAAATTTATTTTTTTTAAAAACTAAAGTCTATTAATTTTTTTAAAAAAATCTCAGGTACACATGAAAAATTTAACATTTGTTCATTTGGGGTGGTGAGTATCTAGGTTTTATTACATTCTCTTGTAATTTTATTTTTGTTTGTTTATATTTAATTTTCAAAAAACATTTGGAAGAAAAAGTGATCAGAAATATATATCAGAAATTATAAACTAAAGAAAATAAAGATGAATATTTAATAGCGATGAAAGGTACAATCCACAAAGAAGATAAAATCATCAGAAACATTTACATTTCAAAAATATCAGAGAAATTTTTAAAGTAAAATCTATTATATAAACACAAAGAAGCACTGAGAAAGCCTCAATAATAGTGGAGATGTCCCCTTGCCTTTCAAAAAATCAATAGGTGAAATAGATAACAGATAGGGATATGGCAGATATGAAAAACCACTGCAAGCCCAATTTAAAAAATGTGCTTTGAACTTTTAAAAAGATAAACCATATTGCATAGTTTGAATTACATATTTGAAATTCTTTTCAAATATCCTTGGATCATTTTTTTAATTGGGTTTATATTAGACACAAAAAAATTTGAAATACTTAGAAAATAGAAATATGACAAGCCTGCTGTCCTGGCCCTATACTAGTTCACATTCGGAAGGAGTCAGGCTATCAGGGAAGGGCCCCCCTAGCCAATCTCAGCACCAGGAAGTCCCTCAGCACAACCCTCAGATCTTACCCCAGGGACAAGGTCTCAGCCACCGCTCCTATAGGGTTGCTAAAGATGCCTGGAGCAACTGTGTCCCTCTCTGGGAATTCCCCTTCTGAGGAGGACGAGGAAGGGTCTAAGCTGAATGGAGAAAAGCCACAAGCTGGATTCTTCTTCTTTTTTTTTTTTTTTTTTTTGCAGTACGCGGGCCTCCCATTTTTGTGGCCTCTCCTGTTGCGGAGCACAGGCGCCGGACACGCAG
>NC_041217.1:32465971-32482334 GCF_002837175.3 Physeter macrocephalus
GCGGCATGTGGGATCTTCCCGGACCGGGGCACAAACCCGTGTCCCCTGCATCGGCAGGCGGACTCTCAACCACTGCGCCACCAGGGAAGACCTGGATTCTTCTTGGCCTCATTTACATCAGTCACAAATTACAGCCTCTAAACCCTTTCTTTTAGAGCAACTTGCATTGATTCTTTATAATATAAAGATATAAATTTCCCATCATATTAGTTGGACTTATGGAGTGAAAGAAGTGAATGAAAAAAGAGTACAAAGGGGCACAGTTAGAGAAGAGAGGAAGGTAAGGAACTGGTGAATCTCAAAAGCCAAAGGGACGTCCTATCAGCAAAGCATATGCCTCAGGCTTCCTAGACAAAGTTTTCCTCTGGCTAATTTAACACGTGTGAGCTGGGCTTGCTACCATTACAAGCACTACATGTCAGGTTTCCACGGCCATACATGAAACCCCAGAACAGTCTAGGTCTGCACCCTCTCATAAACCTGAGTCAGAATAAATGGGAAGATTTATAAAGGGGAGGTGCAATTCTTCAGCTACGTTGGTTTAAAGATGGTGAAATAAATGAGTTAAACCGTTCGCTCAGAGTGTTTCATGAAGCAAATCTAATGTGCAGTTTTGTCACCCAATGTGACTTTAACTCCTCAGTAGATCAAAAAGCTTAACAAATATTAAGATGGCAAAGATTCCCTGTGTGGGATGGATTTGCTCTTTCATCCATTATCATTTAGGAAATCAAGGGCTCCAGAATAAAGCAGCCAGAGGGTCATGTGACCAACGGGGGACTCTGAGAGGCAATGGAAGCAGAGGCCAAGCCCCAGCCAAGGACTTCAGGGTAAACACTGATCTCTCCAATCCTCCAAGAAGATTTACAACTGCAGAAGTTTCCAAAAAGTGAGGTCTGCTCCTTAACTCTGACATTCCCTCAAAGCTGACCAATGACACCCCTCACCAGCTACAGGAAAACAACGCGAGTATTGCCTTGGGACCCCCCAAATCCCTGGGAATAGGCCATGTGGGAGAAGACACCCCCAAGCATGTGGCTCTGAGAGATTGATTTACGAGACCCCCCAACTTCCATGCAAAAAGAGCCAATGAATAGGAGGGCAAAGGCCAACAGCCTCACCCCCTTTTTTCAGTCACACACATCAAAGCCAACACCAGAGGCCAGAGATGGCCATTCACCCATGAAATACCTAGAACCCCCAACTCTGGAGCTGGAAACACTTAGCAATCATCCCATCCTGGGGACTCAAACAGTGACTGTGGACCCCTGGACCATGTCCTTGTGGGCCTCGGGGACCATCAAAGGGACTTAGGGAGAAACAGGTAAAGAGGGGCCAGCAGGGTTCCTCGCTTGATTCCAGCAAAGCAGCTCTACCGGTACATACTCTATGCATTGACATTTTACATAAGGTATCTTGGGAGAAGAAAGGCTGCCTCTGCTTATCTTACAGATGACAAAACTGAGGTGCAGACAGGAGAACAGCAGGGCACAGCACTTAGCCAAGCTGTAGGAGTTTTACTGCCATAGGAGTTCAAAGAAAGAAAAAATGATTAAATGCCCAGGGGCTCCTGAAGCCCCTCTCAGTTAATATGCCTTTAAAAGGGGAGATGAGCAAAGAAAAGTCAAGATTCTGGATCCCCAAGGGAGATCAGTGTCTATGATTGAAAAATTGCCCCAAAGTTTGTGAGTGGTGAAAGGGGACACATGGCAGAAATCCTCTCCAGCTCAAAGCCATCACGTGCCTGCCTCGCAGGCCCCTACAGTGCAGAGGTTAAGTTCACCCAAGACCATGTGAACCTGTGCTTCCACAAGGTACCAATCCAATAAAACGGCCAATCAGATACCTCCCCTCTGAATCACTCCCTCCGCAACACAGCTACGACCAGAATTGATGCTCCGAACAGAACTGCTCCTCCTCATAGCATCCGGGGAGCACCAGTTACAGGAGACATTTTTGATGATAAGGCTTAGAAGCCTCAGCTGTTTCTCAGAGCACAGGAAGAAACTTCCTCGTGTACCCAGGGATTTGCCTTGACTGCGTTAAAAGGGAAAAAAGGGAGAAAGAAAAGAGTTGTAGAGGTTTATGTTGAATTTTGTCCTGATACCGAACCAAAATGACCTCTTTTTCTAAATTTTGAATTTTTAAGGTATTAGCCTCTGTTATTATTTGTCTGGGAGTCCATAATAGTCCCATTTTATTAGATCCAAATTTCCTATTTAGACAAGAGAGCCTAAGAGCCTCTTCAGAACAAGTAAATAATATGCATTTTCTAAAGTAATTTGCAGAAAATATGCGCTCTGCTCAGATTACCAAAAGGATAAAATCACCATGAAGATGATGATGTTGTTTAATAATTTCAAAACAAAGTATTTCTGCATCCAAAGTGAAATACTACCGTATCCTGGAAAGGTCCCCTTCAGCCTGCTTGATAAATTATACCTCATTTTACTACCCTCCATATGCCATTTCGGATGGCTTTGAAAAAGCAGCTGAGAGAAAGTCATCTTCAAACCTGCACGCACTGTTTTTCAGCAATAGAGTTTTCCCTGTCCCTCTCCCACACCCATAATCAACCATATGAAATATCCTTGCGTGCACAGTCAGAAACAGCCTTCGGGAAGGGATTGGAGCACCTGTCCGCTGCAAGCTCCAGGCCCCGTCTGCAGGCTGTCTCCAAGCTCAGCTCTGTTTGGGGTGGGACCTAGCAGAGGAGAGCCCTGCTAGCAGCTGAATCCCCCTAGCATCAGCCAGCAGACCGTTAGGAGCAGTTTCTGCATCCACCCTGAGCCCAATAACAGTTGGGCTAAAATTAGTCAGAGGCCCGGGGCAGACTGCCTGGAAGGAGACTAAGCGGTGGAGAGGGAGAGGTGAGAACAGCCTGGAAGACCAACCTTGGAGAAGCAGCCGGGGTCTCTCCTAACTCTGTCTGAAGAGAGGAGGGGGAGGTGCTGGATTCTTAGATGGGGGCTGGATGGCAGCTGCCTCCGAACCTCAGGACTTCAGGTCAGTTACTCCCTCACTCCTCACTCAGATCCAGTTCTATGTCTCCCCTCTGAGAAGCCCTGCCCACTCCTTGCTGCTAAACCCTGTCTGTCTAATTCTTCAGAACTCTCCTACATTAACTATGAAAATTCCCCTACATTAATCCTGGTCAGTTTTTTGTTTGTTTGTTTTTGTTTTTTTTATAAATTTATTTATTTTATTTATTTTTATTTTTGGCTGCGTTGGGTCTTCTTTGCTGCACGCGGGCTTTCTCTAGTTGTGGCGAGCGGGGGCTACTCTTCCCTGCGGTGTGCAGGCTTCTCCTTGCAGTGGCTTCTCTTGTTGTGGAGCACAGGCTCTAGGCGTGGGGGCTTCAGTAGCTGTGGCATGTGGGCTCAGTAGTTGTGGCTCACGGGCTCTAGAGCGCAGGCTCAGTAGTGGTGGCGCACGGGCTTAGTTGCTCCGCGGCATGTGGGATCTTCCCAGACCAGGGCTCGAACCTGTGTCCCCTGCATTGGCAGGTGAGTTCTTAACCACTGTGCCACCAAGGAAGCCCCTGGTCAGTTTTAGATGTCACCTTTTTAGGCAATAGTCTAAAATAGTCAAATAGAACAGATGATTAAAAATCTGAAGTGGTACATCTCAATCAAATTTGGACCTGTGCATATATTCCCAGACTATTGGATTTGGAGGTGGGAGGATACATCTTTCAGAGCTGGGAATTTATCCTACTCCTTCCGCTATAGATCTCTGGGATTCAGTTTTCCTCTTAGGTATTTGCTTAAAGCAAAGTAATGATCCTAACCGCGTGTCTCTTTGCAAAAGGTTTACTGCTTTCAACAAACAAGCAGAGCTGGGTGCCAACTTGTAGTGACTTCAACAGACCATCACAGCTCAACGGCGATGGTCTAGAGTACATCTTCCCACTCCATCCCGGCCCCCCCACCCCCGCATAGGCAAGAAAGGGAAGCCAGGGACTAGGGTGAGGGGAAGCGTTTGTACCCTCTACAATTTATTGGGATCCATTTTATGGTTAATGCAAGTCTGAAAGGCCCTTGGCCACTATCAAATGATGCAGAATTTTTCACCAAGTGCTGACTGGTGAATCGGTAATCAATGAGAGATTGGTTGGCACTGACTGCTGCTACTGCCAGGGTGATTAGTGTCACAGTTAGACAAGGGAGGCTGACCTTCAACTTTAACTGTAACTTGCCCAGTATTTCTTGGTTCTGTGCGCTAGAGTCATTTTCCTGGTTACAAAAGCAGAGCAGATGTTCCATCCTAGGCACTTAAAACTCTGAAGACACCTCCCAAAGCCAAGTTCATTAGGAAAGGTGTCCAGATTGCCATGATGATATTTTGAAGAAGATAGCATTCGAGAGGGTATATAAATTCTGATGTATTCTCTAAGGAAGAGGTCACTGAACTTTAGTCACATCTTGATTTGGTCTGTAAAAACTACTTCTAGTTAAAAATACTTAGGATTTCTTTGGAATGGGTATCCTTTATGCTTTCTTATAAAGATCTATTTTTTCCATTAGACTGTGTGCTTCCCTAGGAAAGGAATCATGTTTATTTCTTCCATAGCCAGCCCACTACACACCCGCCATATGGATCAGAATCCAGAGTACCTTATAGAGGAGTGCTCCAAACAGACTATTGACACTTGATGGGGTTTTCCAGCTCTTGAATTTGGTACACTTTCCATCTCATAAACACAGGCACACACAAAACCAAAGGCACCAAAAAACTGACTGTAGATAAGGACACCCATTGCCAGACATCAAGCGTCACTAATTTCCCAAAGCCTCTCAGGCTCCATCAGAAGGCCAGCAGAGTCACAATGGCTACTTAATGATAAAACCCTTCCAGGTGCTTTCATAGTAACATGGTCCAATGTAATATCAAGCTGAGAAGAATAAAGGTTAATATATTCTATTAGTCCCAATTGTCATAAAAATTTTACCTAACAATATGGTTCATTAAATGCTGAATCTAACAATTATGTTCACCATAATAGAAATTATTCAGACAGATATGATCTGAATACTTGTGATTTATTAATTTAGACACAAAGTTAATTAGCAATTGATTTCAGTTGTGTCTCCCCCGAACAATAAGTTTTGTGGAAAAGCATGATGGGAAAAAAATGTCAACTAAGAAATATCAGGTAACAACAAAGGAAACAACCACTCTAGTTTCAGAAATGCTACTATGGCTTTCCCCTGAAACAATAACAACAAAAATGATTCCAGGCAGCTTGAAGAGGTGACTCTTTTCCATCCAATCAGAAACACTGCTCCTGACCTGAGGGGTAATGACATCCCAGTGAGTTGTACAGCTGCTGTGGTGCAGACTCACTCATGGAGCAGAGGGGATGTTACAGCCCCAGGTTGTTCTGGATCCACTGGAAACCCCATCTCCAGCTCCAGGTCTAAATGGAGAACTATGGCTATGGCTTCCATCTCCGGTTCCCTGGGGTCCTGGAGAAAACCCAGTGCTACCCCTCCTCATCTCCACAAGTTTCTGCTATCTCATACTTGGAACCAAACTTTTGCATTCCTTCTTTGGTATCAAACACAAAAGAATGCTATCCATAATCCAAAAGAAAAAAAGAAAAATGCGGACAGAGAAATACAGAGTATTCTTTGTTTTTAAAAAGGAAAAATGTAATTTTTCTTTCAGTGGTCCTTTAATCAATTCTCCACACCCAACTCCATTCCTATGCCAACTAGATCTGACAGACCAGTGGCGATTTTCCATTTAGAAAAAGGAAACATTTGGCTTCTCATGAGGCTCCAAGAGTTGGGGTAAGGGGATGACAGGGCAGGGAGGATGGGAGGAAGAAGAGGAAGGAAATGGAGGAGATGTCTTCCATCTCTTCACTCATCCTTCCATTGGAAGAGTGAAGGAGCCAGGGGCCACAAACTTAACTGGCTTCCCTCCTACTGGTTCCATGCTTTGGACCATCAAAGATTGTTAACTATATTCCGTTAACAAATACGTATATTAATAATAGAAGTAGACATTTGGGATCCTGGATTTAAATCTTTTTACATTCAGATTTTGATCCCTTAATATAATTCTCCACTAAAAGAAATCCAGGCTTCTTGGTGGACTGGCTGATTCTAGGTCTAGGGTGTGAAATATACAAGATAATAAGCCTGGAACATCGAGTCATACCAGGCAACCAGCAAGACTACCAGGTCTTGTCAAAAGGACTCAGGTGCCAAACTAAAGGGGCTCCAACTGAAAAAAGTTGGAATGACTTTATTGAAACCCACCAAATACATTATAAATCCATGATTTCCTAATGAAACAAAACAACAACAAACCTCATTGGTCATCTTTGGAGAATAAAAGAAAATCAACTCATCACTTGAACACTGGTACATAAAGGGAAAGAATCAAGCATTTATCTGGCTTTTCTGTAACTCAAAGTCAACAGATAATTGGTGAGAAGTTTCTCTACATAGAAGTATTCCATCTGACCAAAAAAAGGAGAAATAGTAAAATTTCCATATCACTATTTTTTGACTCTAATTAAAGTAATGAAACTAGGCAATGCTCTTCAATGGTTGCTGACAATACAAAAGGAAAGATGACCAGACATTATGTGCCTCTGGGAGGATGTACAGAACATCTATAAAGTATCTTCTATGAAGTGTCCTTGAAAATACATTGAATCTGGTTGCAGCAGACTGAATGTCTGTGTCCCCCCAAAAGCCATGTGCTGAAACCCTGATCCCCGATGGGATGGTGTTTGGAGGTGGAGTTTTGGGGAGGTAATCAAGTCATGAAAGTAGAGTTCTCATGGATGGGATTAGTGCCCTTATAAAAAGAGGCCAGAGAGCCAGCCAGCTCTTTCTGCCAAGTGAGGATAAAGCAAGAAGTCAGCAGTCTGCCATTCAGAAAAGGGCCTTCACCAGAACCCAACCGTGCTGGCACCCTGATCTCAGACTTCCAGCCTCCAGAACTATGAGAAATCAATTCCATTGTTTATAAACCACCCAGTGCTCTACTTTTTTATAGGACTTTGAACTAAGACACTGATCAAGCTTCTAAATCTAGTTACCAGTTTATAGGACATACTGGAGGCAGAAGAACATGTTCAATGATAGCACACAAATGCATCTAGCAAAATTAAGAATGTAGAAACTTTACAAGGACAAATCACCTGTTTTTCTTTTAACCCATAAGTCACAAGGAAAACTGAAAACAAAATAACAACAAAAAGAGGAATGGGGAAACCAATGGATTGAAAGAGACTTTTTCTTTTTTTTTGCAGTACGCGGGCCTCTCACCGCTGTGGCCTCTCCCGTTGTGGAGCGCAGGCTCCGGACGCGCAGGCTCAGCGGCCATGGCTCACGGGCCCAGCCGCTCCGCGGCATGTGGGATCTTCCCGGACCGGGGCACGAACCCGCGTCCCCTGCCTCGGCAGGCGGACTCTCAACCACTGCGCCACCAGGGAAGCCCGAAAGAGACTTTTTTTGAGCCGTATTAATCAAGTGCAATGTGTGGACTTTGGGTAGTCCCTCAAACAAACCAACCTTAATAAAAAGCTATGAAATAGGGATTCCCTGGCGGTCCAGTGGTTGGGACTTCTTCGCCTTCCAGTGCAGGGGGTGTGGGTTCAGTCGCTGGTCAGGGAGCCGATATCCCCCATGCCTTGGGGACAAAAAAACAAAACATAAGCAATACTGTAACAAATTCAATAAAGGCTTCAAAAATAGTTCACGTCAAAAAAAAAAAGCTATGAAATAACCAGGGAAATTTGAATGCAGATTGGACATTTGATGATATTAAGGAATTGTTATTTTCAAGTGTAATAATGGTAATGTAGTTATGTGGGTTTTTTTAATAAGAGCTTTAGTCTTATGCAGACACAAACATACTGAAATATTTACTGGTGAGGTGATATTGGGTTAGCCAAAAATTCGTTCAGGTTTTTCCATAAGATGCGTCCAAAAATCCGAACGAACTTTTTGGCCAACCCCATATGCTGCAGAACCGGGGCTGTGGTCAGGTCCTCAGGTGATGCAAAGGCAGGGTCAGCACCTGAGGCAAAGCGCCCATCAATGTTGCACCCTAGACACCTCACTTGCCTATCCCTAGTCCTGACCCTCATGTGATGTCTGCAATTTGCTTCAAAATGATCCAATATTACGGACAGAGTAGCGGGCGGGAATATAAATGAAACAAGATTTGAAATGTTCTATAACAAAAAATATAATTTTTAAAAATCCTTAAAATTGGTCATGCTAGTTTTTAAAATTTTTAAGCCGACAGTAAATTTTGAAATAACTGACAGTCATTACTGTTTTCAAATGTACTGCCACTCAGCAGTGGACTGTGAGCTCTTTCACATCACAGCTTATTCAGCTTTGATTGATTGACTCAAAAACACATATGGCATATCTCTGAGAGCCAAGCTCTGCACTAGCAGCTGAAGATGCAACATTGAACAAGAAAGTCCCTCCCCACAGGATGCTTACATTCTAGCAAAGGATGACACCACAGAAAAACAAACTGACACAAAAGGGAGGGGTTGCTAAGACAGAACATCACAAAAGGGGATGTGTTTGAGGACAGGAGGCTAGAGAAGGCATCTCTGAGGTGGGGCTGCTTGAGCTGAAGCCTAAAGGAAAAGAAGGAGTCACCACAGGAGGAGAGATGGGAGAACCCCAGGCAGAGGCAGCAGGCACCCACGGACAGAGGTCCTGAGTCAACGTGGCATGTTCAAGAAAACAAGAGAAGACAGGTGGGGCTGGCACATAATCAGCAAGGGGCAGGGAGAAGATGAGGTTGAAGAGACAGGCACAGGCTATGTCATTTAAGTCTCTATAGCCATAATAAGATGTTTGCTTGTTTGTTTTTTAATCTTATATCCACTATAACAATCGCAGTGTCTGGAGCATAATGAACTCAATGTACTGATCTAAATTAACTCCTTCTATATTTGGAAAGTTGCTCGGTTGGAACCTCAGACACAGGCTCTTTATGGATTAATTCTTAAATCTGTATTAACCCCAGTTCTGTTGATTTCTCAAGTCTCTCTCTGTTTACTTCAGGAAACCTATTGAAACTGGCCTATTTAACTCCTTCACTGCTTCAGCGAAACTGGCCTATTTAACTCCTTCACTGCTTCAGCACAGGTTTGGCTGAGAATGAAATGACAATGAGTCTGAAAATCCTTCATGCTTTTCCACAGCTTGAAGTGAGTTGCAAGGTGGAATTAATTGGGGTTGGCAGGACTGGAAATTGGACATAGCCTCTTAGTTCCAGGGGCATGAAGCCTTCCCAGTTTGGCTTCCTAATTTGGTTTGAAATAAATTTCTGTAATGTCAAACATGCCCATATTCAAAGGTAAGTGTATATGTATATTCCAAAGCCAAATAAAAATGTCTTTTGGATTATCTGCCACTTTCTATTACTGGTGATACAATTCCCCTCATTTGGTGCCTATGATCAAGAATTAACATTACACCTCCAATACAAATGAGTGGGAAAGGTAACAGAGAGGAGAGGCTTTCAAAATAGCCTGAAATAGAAGCAATTTGTCGATATCTAATTTGTTGGGTAAAAGGACTTTCACCTATTAAGAGAACAAGGTAATCTAGTTTGAGGTCTTGAAAGAGAGAACAAATGGAAGGTTCTTTTTCTTCATAATTGTTCACATTTAATGGCGTTACAAGGGCACATTAGCTATTCCAACTGAAAGCAATTTAGTGAAAATGTATGCATCTTGGTGGCATAGATATGTTAATGCTGGGCATGAAATATAAACCTTTAGGGAATTGAATACTAAAGAGGGCACCAAGGGGCTTTGTTCACCAACTCACCTGGAGTTGGGCTCCAGAGAAGAATAACCTGGAATACATTCTCCCTTCCTGCAACCTACAGGCTGTGGATGTAGGGAGCACAGGGAGATGGAGATGGAAAGAGGACCATCTGGGATCTCCATGGTCTGAAACCGCCACAGAAGGGGGCAGAACCCGCCACCTGGAATTTAACCCCTGTCTTCAATCCCAATCTATGACTTCATAGGCCTTAAAAAATGTAAAATCCATTTTTAGCAAGTCTCCCCCGATGAACCCCATCCAGATTGGTCACTCTCCTTGGGTTCCATCTACATCTGCACGTGTTGATGGGTTGCTCCAAAGAACACACAATTTACCAATACATTGTTCCAGATCATTTCATATGAGTATTTTTGTGTTCATTTGAGAAATCAGGTGCCTGGAACTTTTCCCTCTCATTTGGGAATTCAGGTATAAAGTCAATTTTCTATAATTGTTTGTGGCGTTATTCCCAGAAGGGGAACTATTGGATGACATTTCCATCAGAGATGAAAACTGACCAGCCATTTTATTTAAACATTGTTTGGTAACTGGAATTCCAATTCAGTTGGTATAATTTGTATTGATTCCTCCCATATGTTCCTTCACCGATTCCCAGTATCTCCACTTCCTTCTACTGCCCCTTTATCAGTAGGCTCTAGACACACAGACATCTGCCTGGAGGCAATCAGTTCTGCTGCCAATATGGAATTTCACACTCACACACACAAAAGTAAAAGCAAAAGTCTAAAAGAGACTAGTAAAAAGAAAATAGAGAAAGATAGGTTTCGACTCATTTCCTTAAGGCTCTCGGGCCTGCTTTCTATTAAATTTGTGTACTGATTTCTTCCGGTCTGTAGACAGGACATGTGGTCATCTATTTTCATGGCTCACTGGGCATCTTTTCATATGAAACCAATGACCTGTCTGTTAGAGAAAACCAGAGCCCCTTCAGCAGTGTCCTCGTTACATCCTTACCTCTCCCCAAAAATCTCGGGAGAAAGGATCCTAAGACTATGAACCAAAACAACAGCATTGCTGATGCTAAAGATACATAAGGGTGACACTAGGCCTTACCTGGAGCAGGTTCCAAGGCTTAGAGCATCTTGAAAAGCAGACTGTGAGTTTAGCATCTATTCATTTCTCCACATGAAGAAGCAGGAAACACGTACAACCAGAATCAGAATAAACAATATTGACTTGTCCCTTCCTTCTCTTTCCCATACTTCTGGTCCCACCTTGAACTCCGTCTCCTCAGTAAGGGCTCCTTTGGCAACCCCAGGACTGATAAGCCTTCACTCCTGACCACACCTAGAGCTCTCCGTCTGGAGCATGCTCCTGGTGTGCCAGGTCTTGCCACCAGACTGTGTACTTTGAGGGGACAGACAGAGTCTCATTCAGTTTTTACTCCCACAGTTACCAAAATAGCATCAATAAATATTTTTTCAATAAATACTGATCTGTCTAAAACCTTAACTTTCAAAGGACCAGATCTTTGTTACTTATTTTGTGAGATATCTCAAAGTAGAACTAAATAAAAACTATTACATAAGAATTAATGAACACTTTCTCTAGACAGGAAGCGAGAAGTTAGAATTTAAGTCAGGTGGCGCTTGGGAGGAGGGGAGTGAGAGAGCAAAGAGAATACAGAAATCCATCCTAGTCTTCCCCCTTCCAACCTCTGGACATTCTCCTACTCTAAGCCTGACTCCAAGCCCCTATCAAAGCAAAAGAATTCTTCTTCCTCTAAGAAGAGAGATGATGGTCCCTAAGGTATGACTTCAATGTAGGCAGTGGTACCATGAGGGTGGTGGTAAAAGGAGGGGTAGGGAGTGAACTCTGGGAATCATTTGCTGTCAGAGTGGATGGGACCTAGGAGATTCTCTTAGTCCAACTTCCATATTTAACAGATGAGAAAAATGAAAATCAGAGAGGATATATGACTGACTCTAAACTATAGAGTTGATCCTGGGCAAAACAGGGATTAGTATACAGGTTTTCTGACCCCCGGTCCTATATTTTGAACTAAGTCATTCAACTATATCTCTTTAATAAAAATGATATTAATAATGGAAGTGAACATCTAGAATTAATCTCTTAAAAGCTGGAGACTCACTGACTGAGTTTTTTAAAGCTACCTATAACCTATCTATGAGAGATACAAATAGAGTGACCTGCGAAAGTTATAATAAAGGGATGATAATATAGAGTGTTAGCAAGGATGTGAAGGACACTACTGACGGGAGGGCAAATGGGCACAGTCACTTCAGAGAACTAGTTAAAATATCTGGTAAAGTTGAAGATGCAGATTCCCTTTAACCTAGTGATTCCACTTCTAGGTATAGAAACTCTCATACATGTGCATGAGAAAAAAAATGCTCATTGATGTAAATGACATTAGAAATAACAACCAAAAGATAGCCCTGTTAAGAGATCAGATTCTCCAGGATACAGGCTCTGAGATGAAAATCCCTGTGCAGGAGCAGCTCTCTTGGAAGCCAATACCTGTGAGACACTGACGCAAGAAGGACTGGGCAGAGGGCAAAGCTGAACAGCATTGCAGTAGTAACAGAGGTCTCAGCCAGTCCTACAGAGAACTTTGGATCTGAGACTGCCCCTCAAAGTTGTACCAAATTGAGGCAAGAAGTTCAGGCCTTTGTAACCGTCATCATCTAGTCACTGGATGTGAGCTGCCCTGGGAACCTAAGAAGGTGTGACTTTGGGTCAGTAGCTCCCTTGGCTGAAGGCAATGACTACAGAAGGACTCAGCTGTGACCCATCAGCAGCCAACACTCCCTGCACCGGGGAGAATGTGTGTCTTAGTCCTAAAGAAAGAACTAGGTGACACACCACAGCCTCCACTATAACACACCTCCACCCAAAAAATACGCACCCAGAAATTTAAACACATTTCTGAAAAAAATATTGGATTAAAAAAGAAGTAGGGGACATTCGAAGATGGCAGTGTGGGAAGACACCTAGTTGGCATCTCCCCACAACCAGGGTGTCTGCCGGCCGCTGGTGGGGGACCCTGACGCCCAGTGAGATGGGAGGAACCCCCAGGTGAACCGGTAGGATGTGGGGGGACAGAGAGGGGAGGAGAAGTGGAGGCCAGACAGGATGAGTGCCCCTGAGGCCGGGAAGATCTGGAGAGGTAGGCAGCAGGGGCCCTCCAGGAGGAGCAGGACAGGAGCGGAGGGCATTTACCCCACTCACTCGGGCATGGGGAGTTTGCTGAGTTCCCAGGTTGCTCTCCTACCCCCCAAGGCCCCCCCTCCCCCAGCCGCATTGGTCTTGGGGGCATAGGAAGGAGGCCGAGGGGAGCTCAGGAGAGGCAGGTGTGAGGGGCCTTCCAGGACCGGAGGAGCAGGAGAGGAGAAGAGGGCATTTGCCCTGCCCACTCGACTCCAGGAAGCCTGCTGGGCTCCCAGGGGAGGTCCCCCACCCTCTGAGACCAGGGGTGGGGGGCATACCTGGGCCCCTTCTGTTCCTTGAGCCTAGGCTCCACCCCCCACAGCCCCCAGGACCTTTTCCAGCCCTGTGGGTCCTAAGCATAGGTGCTGCCCACTGCCCAAACCTCATCCTTGCTTAGGTCCCGCCCTCCACAGCCAAGGCCTTTTCCCCTTTTCTTTTTTCTTTTTTTTTTTTTTCTCTTTTCCCTCCTCCTCTTTTTTACTATTGTGGTACTGTTGTACCTTCTGGTTGTTGATAAATCTACATTTTTATTTTTTTATTTTTCCTAACATATCTGTTAGTCTCCTAGTCTAATTTTAGTTTTTACTTTGTTATTGTTTTTGTTTATTTGTTTGTTTTGGTTGGGTTTTTTTAACCACCACAGGCAGCTTGCAGGATCTTGGTTCAAAAGCCCTGGGTTGGGCTGAAGCGCTGCTGTGGGAGCTCTGAGTCCAAACCACTGGACTAACAGAGAACCTCAGACCCTGGGGAATATTCAGCGGAGTGAGGTCTCACGGAGGTCCTCATCTCAGTACCAAGACCCAGTTCTACCCAGTAGCCTACAAACCCAAGAGTTGGAAACCTCAGGCCAAATAACCAGTAAGACAGGAACACAATCCCACTCATAAAAAAAAAAGAGATGGCAAAAAAATATATCAAAGATGTAGGAACAAGGTAGAAACCTATAAGACCAAACAAATGAAGAGGATATAGGCAATCTACCTGAAAAAGAATTCATAGTAGTGATAGTAAAGATGATCCAGAATCTCAGAAATAGAATGGAGGCATGGACAGAGAAAATACAAGAAATGTTTAACAAAGATCTAGAAGAACTAAAGAACAAACAAACAGAGATGAACAACATAATAACTGAAATGAAAAATACATAGAAGGAATCAATAACAGAATAACTGAGGCAGAAGAACGAATAAGTGAGCTGGAAGACAAGATGGTGGAAATAACTGCCAAGGAGCAAAATAAAGGAAAAAGAATTGAAGACAATCTCAGAGACCTCTGGGACAACAATAAATGCACCAACATTCGAATTATAGGGGTCCCAGAAGAAGAAGAGAAAAAGAAAGGGTCTGAGAACATCTTTGAAGAGATTATAGTTGAAAACTTCCCTAACATGGGAAAGGAAATAGTCACCCAGGTCCAGGAAGCACAGAGAGTCCCATACAGGATAAACCTTAGGAAAAACACACCAAGACACATATTAATCAAACTAAGAAAGATTAAATTCAAAGAAAAAATATTAAAAGCAGCAAGGGAAAAACAAAAAATAACATACAAAGGAATCCCCATAAGGTTATCAGCTGATTTTTCAGTGGAAGCTCTGCAGGCCAGAAAGGAGTGGCAGGATATACTTAAAGTGATGAAAGAGAAAAACCTACAACCAAGATTACCCAGCAAGGATTTCATTCAGATTTGATGGAGAAGTCAAAAGCTTTTCTCACAAGCAAAAGCTAAGAGAATTCAGCACCACCAAACCAGCATTACAACAAATACTAAAGAAACTTCTCTAAGCAGGAAACACAAGAGAAGAAAAAGACCTGCAAAAACAAATCCAAAACAATTAAGAAAATGGTAATAAGAACATACAAATCGATAATAACTTTGAATGTAAATGGATTAAATACCCCAACCAAACGACACAGACTGGCTGAATGGATACAAAAACAAGACCCATATATATGCTGTCTACAAGAGACCCACTTCAGACCTAGGGACACATATAGACTGAAAGTGAAGGGATGGAAAAAGATATTCTATGCAAATGGAAATCAAAAGACAGCTGGAGCAGCAATACTCGTATCCAATAAAATAGACTTTAAAATAAAGACTGTTACAAGAGATAAGGAGGGACACTACATAATAATCAAAGGATCAATCCAATAAGAAGATATAACAATTATAAATGTTTAGGCAGGGGTGGAGCCAAGATGGCATACTAGGAGGATGAGGAATTTGCGTCTCCTCACAACTAGGGCACCTACCAGGCACCGGTAGGGGACCACGGACACCTAAGGGGACAGGAGGAACCCCCAGCGACTAGGTAGGATGTGGGGAGTCGGGGGGAGTAAAGGGGGAGGAGAAGCGGAGGCAGGATGGGACTGGCACCCCTGAGGGGCGGCTGGGAGAGGAGAAGGGATCCCACACCCGAAGGGGGAAATTGGGGAACCACTGGGAGGGCATAGGGTCAAAAGGGAGCATGGCCAGGTTTCCCCTGCCCACTGGGGCCCCCAGGAACCTGCTGAGGTCCTGGGCCTGGTCTTCTGCCCACCTAGACACCCTCCAGCCATGTGGGTCCTGAGGGAGTGGGAGGGAGGGAAGGGGGAGCAAAAGTAAAGTCTGGACCTCTGGGACCAGGACCCCTGAGGGGTGGCTGGGGGAGGGAAGGAGGTCCTACACCCAGCAGGACCCACCCACGGTTAGGGGTCCAGCATTGACGAGGGAGTCCCTAGGGGAGACAGTGGGGGAGGGGCACAAAGGAACAGAAGGGAACGTGGCCAGCTCTTTCCCTGTCCACTTAGGCACCAGGGAGCTGTTGGGCTCCTGGGCTTAATCCTCTGCCCTTGGAGCGTCCCTCCTGCAGCACAGAGGCCAAGCCCCACCCCTAAACCCCCACCCAGGGCCCTACCTCTAGGGAGACCCCCTCCAATGCGCTGGGCCTAAACCCCACCCACATTCCCTCACTCAGGCCCTTACCTCCAAACTCCGGAACCCCACACTCCAGAAGCTGCCTCTCCCCTTCCACGCAGGTCCTAAGCAGAGGCCCCTCCTGGTGCTTGAACGTCACCCCGCCTAGGCCCCACCCCATGCTCAAACGTCACCCCCCACCCACCTAGGTCCCACACTCCCAAAACCCCACCCCTGCATAAGTTCCACCCCCTGCCTAAACTCCGCCCCCATAGCTAAGGCTTTTTTTTTTTCCTTCTTTTAGATTGGGGTTCTGTTTTACCTTGTTTCATTGTTGTTGATTCTTTTATATTTTTATTTTTCCTAATAAATCTTTTATCTTTCTAATTTTATTATATTATTTATACTTTCTTAGTGATCTCTCCTTTTGGTTTGTCCCCCCACCC
>NC_041217.1:32482482-32484346 GCF_002837175.3 Physeter macrocephalus
TTGTTTTTTATTCTTTGATATTGTACTGCTCCTTTTTTTCTTTCTTTCTTCCATTTTTTTTTTTTTTTCGATACTGCACCATGAAGCTAGCAGGATCTTGGTTCCCAGGCCAGAGGACAGTCCTGAGCTCCTTGGTGGGAGCTCCGAGTCCAAAAAGCTAGACTGATAGAGAACCTCAGACCCTAGGGAATATCAATCGGAGTGAGGTTTCCCAGTGGTCCTCATCTCAGCACCAAGACCCAGCTCTATCCAACTGCCTGCAAACTCCAGTGCTTGACGTCTCAGGCCAAACAATAAGTAAGACAGGAATACAGCACCACCCATAAAAAAAAAAAATGAAATGACAAAATATTTGTTACAGATGAAGGAGCAATGTAAAAACTGACAAGACCAAATAAATGAAGACGAAATAGGCAACCTACCTGAAGAAGAATTCAGAGTAATGTAGTAAAGATGATCCAAAATCTCAGAAATAGAATAGAGAAAATACAAGAAACATACAACAAGGATCTAGAAGAACTGAAGAGCAACCAAACAGTGATGAACAACAAAATTACCAAAATTAAAAATACTCTAGAAGGAATCAACAACAGAATAACTGAGGCAAAACAACAGATAAGTGAGCTGGAAGGTAAAATTTGGAAATAAGAGCCAGGGAGCAGAATAAAGAAAAAGGAATGAAAAGAATTGAGGACAGTCTCAGAGACTGCTGGGACAATATTAAATGCACCAACATTCGAATTATAGGGGTCCCAGAAGAAGAAGAGAAAAAGAAAGGGTATGAGAAAGTACTTAAAGAGATTATAGTTGAAAACTTCCCTAACATGGGAAAGGAAATAATCAAGTCCAGGAGTGCAGAGAGTACCATACCATATAGGATAAACCCAAAGAGAAACAAGCTGAGACACATATTAATTAAACTATCAAAAATTAATACAAAAAAATATTAAAAGCAGCAAGGGAAAAGCAACAAATAACATACAAGGGAATCCCTATAAGGTTAACAGCTGATTTTTCAGCAAAAACTCTGCAAGCCAGAAGGGAGTGGCAGGATATATTGAAAGTGATGAAGGGGAAAAACCTACAACAAAGATTACTCTACTCACCAAGGATCTCATTCAGATTCTATGGAGAAATTAAAACCCTTACACATAAGCAAAAGTTAAGAGAATTCTGCACCACCAAACCAGCTTTACAACAAATGCTAAAGGAACTTCTCTAGGCAGGAAACATAAGAGAAGGAAAAGACCTACAAAAACAAACCCAAAACAATTAAGAAAATGGTAATAGGAACATACATATAAATAATTACCTTAAATGTAAATGGATTAAATGCTCCAACCAAAAGACATAGACTGGCTGAATGGATACAAAAACAAGATGCTTATATATGCTGTCTATTAGAGACCCACTTCAGACCTAGGGACACATACAGACTGAAAGTGAGGGGATGGAAAAAGATATGCCATGCAAATGGAAATCTAAAGAAAGCTGGAGTAGTAATTCTATATCACACAAAATAGACTTTAAAATAAAAATTATTACAAGACACAAAGAAGGACATTACATAATCATCAAGGTATCAATCCAAGAAGAAGATATAACAATTGTAAATATTTATGCACCCAACATAAGAGCACCTCAATACATAAGGCAAATGCTAACGGCCATAAAAGGGGAAATCGACAGCAACACAATAATAGTAGAGGACATTAACACCCCACTTTCACCAATGGACAGATCATCCAAAATGAAAATAAATAAGGAAATACAAGCTTTAAAGGACACATTAAACAAGATGGACTTAATTGATATTTATAGGACATTCCATCCAAAAACAACAGAATACACTTCTTCTCAAGTG
>NC_041217.1:32484861-32485939 GCF_002837175.3 Physeter macrocephalus
CACGATGACCCAAAACCTATGGGATGCAGCAAAAGCAGTTCTAAGAGGGAAGTTTATAGCAATACAATCCTACCTCAAGAAACAAGAAACATCTCAAATAAACAACTTAACCTTACACCTAAAGCAATTAGAGAAAGAAGAACCAAAAAATCCAAAGTTAGCAGAAGGAATGAAATCATAAAGATCAGATCAGAAATAAATGAAAAAGAAATGAAGGAAACAATACAAAGATGAAGAAAACTAAAAGCTGGTTCTTTGAGAAGATCAACAAAATTGATAAACTATTAGCCAGACTCATCAAGAAAAAAAGGGAGAAACTCAAATCAATAAAATTACTAACACCTGTCCTTCTCAAACTCTTCCAAAATATAACAGAGGGAGGAACAACTCCAAACTCATTCTACGAGGCCACCATCACCCTGATACCAAAACCAGACAAAGATGTCACAAAGAAAGAAAACTACAGGCCAATATCAGTGATGAATATGGATGGAAAAATCCTCAACAATATACTAGCAAACAGAATCCAACAGCACATCATACACCATGAACAAGTGGGGTTTATCCCAGGAATGCAAGGATTCTTCACTATACGCAAGTCAATCAATGTGATAAACCATATTAACAAACTGAAGGAGAAAAACCTATGATAATCTCAATAGATGCAGAAAAAGCTTTTGACAAAATTCAACACCCATTTATGATAAAAACCCTCCAGAAAGTAGGCATAGCAGGAACCTACCTCAACATAATAAAGGCCATGTATGACAAACCCACAGCCAACAGCATTCTCAATGGGGAAAAACTGAAACCATTTCCACTAAGATCAGGAATAAGACAAGGTTGCCCACTCTCACCACTATTATTCAACATAGTTTTGGAAGTTTTAGCCATAGCAGTCAGAGAGGGAAAGGAAATAAAAGGAATCCAAACTGGAAAAGAAGAAGTAAAAATGTCACTATTTGCAGACAATGATACTATACATAGAGAATCCTAAAGATGCCACCAGAAAATTACTAGAGCTAATCAATGAATTTGGTAAAGTTGCAGGATAAAAAATTAATGCATAGAAATCTCT
>NC_041217.1:32486084-32492552 GCF_002837175.3 Physeter macrocephalus
GTATGCAGAAAACTATAAGACACTGATGAAAGAAATTAAAGATGATACAAACAGATGGAGAGATATACCATGTTCTTGGATTGGAAGAATCAACATTGTGAAAATGACTATACTACCCAAAGCAATCTACAGATTCATTGCAATCCCTATCCAACTACCAATGGTATTTTTCACAGCAGTAAATCAAAAAAATTCACAATTTGTATGGAAACACAAAGGACCCAGAATAGCCAAAGCAATCTTGAGAATGAAAAATGGAGCTGGAGGAATCAGGCTCCCTGACTTCAGATTATACTACAAGGCTACAGTAATCAAGACAGTATGGTACTGGCACAAAAACAGAAATATAGATCAGTGGAACAGGATAGAAAGCCCAGAGATAAACCCACACACATATGGTCACCTTTTCTTTGATAAAGGAGGGAAGGATATACAGTGGAGAAAAGACAGCCTCTTCAATAAGTGGTGCTGGGAAAACTGGACAGCTACATGTAAAAGTATGAAATTAGAACACTCCCTAACACCACACACAAGAATAAACTCAAAATGGGTTAAAGACCTAAATGTAAGGCCAGACACTATCAAACTCTTAGAGGAAAACATAGGCAGAACACTCTATGACATAAATCACAGCAAGATCCTTTTTGACCCACTTCCTAGAGAAATGGAAATAAAAACAAAAATAAACAAATGGGACCTAATGAAACTTAAAAGCTTTTGCACAGCAAAGGAAACCATAAAAAATACAACCCTCAGAATGGGAGAAAATATTTGCAAACGAAGCAATGGATAAAGGATTAATCTCCAAAATTTACAAGCAGCTCATGCAGCTCAATATCAAAAAAACAAACAACCCAATCCAAAAATGGGCACAAGACCTAAATAGACACTTCTCCAAAGATTTACAGATTGACAACAAACACATGAAAGGATGCTCTACATCACTAATCATTAGAGAACATGAAAAGATGCTCAACTTCACTAATCATTAGAGAAATGCAAATCAAAGCTACAATGCGGTATCACCTCACACCGGTCAGAATGGCCATCATCAAAAAATCTACAAACAATAAATGCTTGAGAGGGTGTGGAGAAGAGGGAACCCTCTTGCACTGTTGCTTGGAATGTAAATTGTTACAGCCACTATGGAGAACAGTCTGGGGGTTCCTTAAAAAACTAAAAGTAAAACTAACGGGCTTCCCTGGTGGTGCAGTGGTTGCGAGTCCGCCTGCCGATGCAGGGGACACGGGTTCGTGCCCCGTTCCGGGAAGATCTCACATGCCACGGAGCGGCTAGGCCCGTGAGCCATGGCCACTGAGCCTGTGCGTCCGGAGCCTGTGCTCCGCAACAGGAGAGGCCACAACAGTGAGAGGCCCACGTACCACAAAAAAAATAAAATAAAATAAAAGTAAAACTACCATACGACCCAGAAATCCCACTACAGGACATATACCCTAAGAAAACCATAATTCAAAAAGAGTCACGTACCACAATGTTCACTGCAGCACTATTTACAATTGCCAGGACATAAAGATGTAGACATAGAGAATGGACTTGAGGACACGGGGTGGGAAGGGAAGCTGGGGCGAAGTGAGAGTAGCATCGACATATATACACTACCGAATGTAAAATAATTAGCTAATGGGAAGCAGCAGCATAGCACAGGGAGATCAGTTCAGTGCTTTGTGATGACCTAGAGGGGTGGGATAGGGATGATGGGACGGAGTATGAAGAGGGAGGGTATATGGGGACATATGTATGCATATGGCTGATTCACTTTGGTGTACAACAGAAACTAACACAGTATTGTGAAGCAATTATACTCCAATAAAAATCTATTAAAAGAAAAAAAGTAGGTGTGCAAATAACCTATTATTTAGAAATGAACAACAAAAAGTATACAACATTACCAAAATCAAGGGCACAAACCCTAAATGAACCTTAAGAAAATGTATGGCCTTGATACATTTGATAGAATATAAAATTGTTGGTAACTGAACTAATGAAATATCTAGAAAAGTGAAAATAAATAAACCAGATAAAGCAGAAAAAAATCAATGAAAATCAACTGAGAAATTAAAGATAATATGTTCTTAAAAAGCATTGCTCAATGAAACTAAGAGCTATGTCTTTGAAAAAATAAAAAAATAAACTGGCTGAGTATGATAAAGAAAAGGAAAGCTAGAAATGAATGAAAAATAGTATTTAACTACAGCTATAATTTTTTAATTATAAGAGAATACTATGTACAATGCTATGGCAATAAATTTGAAACCTAGATTAAAAATAATGATTTCATAGGAAAGTATGAATTATAACTGTTTCAAGAAACACAAGCATCAATGGACAAATAGCCTTTGGAAAGATTCTACCAAACAGTCAAAGAACAGAAAATAGCCCATTTATACCATATGCTGCATAGCATGGAAAAAGATGGAAAACTACTATACTCATTTTATGAAGTTAGCATAACTCAGATACCAAAAATGGACAAGTACAACACAAGAAAATAAAACTAAATGCCTGTATCACCTGTGAACAGGCATGCAAAAGTCCTAAATAAAATGTTAGCAATTTATTAGTAGCATCTTAAAAATAATAATGAATCATAATCGAGATAATTTTATCTTATAAATATAAGGATGGCTCAAGCTTAAATACCTACTCTTGTTAATCACTGTATTAATATATTAAAGGAAAAATCAATATAATTATCTCAATAGATGCCACCCGAAATTAACACCAATTTATAATGTTGATTATCTGTGATATCAATGATTATAATGGCCTACGGTGGCTTAAAGAGCTCACAAGGACGAGCACAATCTAGCCTACTGTTACCTCTCTGACTTCATCATTTTCAAGCTCACAGGATAGATGGAAAAAACGATAGCATTAATCGTTACCACAGTGATTAAAGTCTAGGGGGCAGAGCTTCAGAGAGGAGGGGACTGGAACAAAAGGAGCCCGAAAAATCTGCATAAAATTTACCTCGAGCTTTTGTCAAACTCCTGAGGGCAAGACCTCAAAAGACCTCACAGAGAATAGCCACTGGGAGGTAAAGTGCTGTGCAGAGATTTCAGAAGTTAGGCACTACTGAGAAGATGTCGAAGTACAGGTCCAGCCAATGTGGATAGATTCTAGTGAAAATCTCAGGCTTTTGGAACTACAGTCTTACAGAACTTTACTTTTTTATCGAGAACTTTTTATCGAGTAAAGGGTACACAGGATCCCTCTGCAGTATTTCTTACAACTGCATGTGACTCTCTGGAGATCTCAAAATAAAATTTTTAATTGAGAAAAATGAAGGCAAAAAGAAATACTCTCAAATAAGTCAAAACTGAAAAAAAAAGAAAAACCAGCAAATTCATCATAAATATTTCTGGATTACACTAAAGGAAGTTCTCAGACTAAAGAGGATCCCAATAGAAGAACAGAAGTGCAAGAAGGAATAAACAACCCCAGAGAAGGTAAATGTATGGATAAATATAAAAGGCATTTTAAAGCAAGAATATTAGCAATATCCAAAATAGCAAACATAAACAAATCACCACCACAACCACCACCAACAAGAACATGTATATCCTTTAGCCTGCTAATTCCACATCTCAGTATTTGCCCTACAGAAACACATTAACATCCACATGCAAAAGGAGGCATGTATAAAGGCATTCTCTGCAGCTTTGTTAGCAACGGCAAAAGTAGTATGAATACCCATCAGTAATATGAATATCCATCAATAGGGGATGGCTAAATAAACTATGTACATACAATGAAAAGCTATGCGACGGTAAAAAAAGAGTGGGGTTATATTTACTTGTGCTAATATGGAAAGAGTTTTTAAAAAGGAAGTAGTAGAAATACACACACAGTGTGGTACCAAGTATATAAAACATTGTAATTTTCTAGATTATGTAGGTATACATAAATGAAACACTTTTGAGCAATTACCATATGCCAGACATTGTTGTAAGAGCTTTACACAAATTAACTCTTTTAATCCTACAAAACCCCTATGAAATAGGTTCTATTATTGTCCCCATTTTTGCAGGGAAAAAACTGAGGCATAGAGTTAAGTAACTTGCCAAATCACTCAGCTGGTAAGTGACAAGACAGGAATTCAAACCCAAGAAGGTGGGCTCCAGAGTCTGTGCCCTTCCAATAATGCTCTGGATAGGGGCTCAAAAGATGCACTCCAAGTTTTTAACAGTGGCCACCTCTACCCAGAAGAATGGTCTTGGGGAGGTTAATCCAGGGAAACTTTAGCTTTGCCTGTACTGTTTGAATGTTTAACAAGAATAAACTTGTGTACTGTTCAGGAATTTTAAAATAACAACTAATATTTAAAAGGAAAGTGAGGAACCTTACTAGAAAAAGTTTGGAATGAATTTAAAAGTTTAATTCAGTTGTGGCCTGATTCTATACCAAGAATAATAGAAATATATATATATATATTTGCATACACAAATACAAAGAAAAGCAATTTGTAAAATGGTTTCAGGAAGTACACTTACTGTTATAAAAATACCTCATCAAGAGGGTGGGAGGCAAGATGGCGGAAGAGTAAGACGCGGAGATCTCCTCACAGATACATCAGAAATACAGCTACAATCTACATGTGCAACAACTACTACAGAACACCTACTGAACACGGGCAGAAGACCTCAGACCTCCCAAAATGCAAGAAACTCCACCCATACCTGGGTAGGGCAAAAGAAAAAAGAAAAAACAGGGACAAAAGAATAGGGACTTGACCTGCACCAGTGGGAGGGAGCTGTGAAGGAGGAAAGGTTTCCACACACTAGGAGCTCCTTCGCAAGCGGAGACTGCGGGAGGCGGAGGGTGGAAGTTTCGGAGCCACGGAGGAGAGCGCAGAAACAGGGATGTGGAGGGCAAAGCGGAGAGATTCCCGCACAGAGGATCGGTGCCGACCAACACTCAACAGCCCGAGACGCTTGTCAGCTCAGCTGCCGGGACGGGCGGGGGCTGGAGGCTGAGGCTCGAGATTCGGAGGTCAGACCGCAGGGAGAGGACTGGGGTTGGCAGCATGAACACAGCCTGAAGGGGGCTAGTGCGTCACGGTTAGTCTGGAGGGAGTCTGGGAAAATGTCTGGACCTGCCGAACAGGCAAGAGACCATTCTTTTGGGGTGCACGACGAGACAAGGTTCCTTCCCTGTGTGCCCACAGAAGGCAGGGCACTGCATAAGTGAGTGCCATAGACAGGCATGAGCCACAGCTATCAGCTCGGATCCCAGAGACGGGCATGAAATGCTAGCAATGCGGCTGCTGCCACCAGGAAATCTGTGTGCAAGCACAGGTCACTATCCACACACACCCCCCGGGAGCCTGTGCAGCCCACCACTGCCAGGGTCCCGTGATCCACGGACGACTTCCCCGGGAGAACGCACGGCATGCCACAGGCTGGTGCAACGTCACGCCGGCCTCTGCCGCCGCAGGCTCACCCCGCACTACACACCCCTCCCTCACCCAGACCTGAGTGAGCCAGAGAGCCCGAATCAGCTGCTCCTTTAACCCTGTCTGGTCTGCACAGAGAACAGAGGCCCTCAGGAGACCTACATGCAGAGGCAGGGCCAAATCCAAAGCTGAACCCCAGGAGCTGTGCGAATAAAGAAGAGAAAGGGAAATTTCTCCCCGCAGCCTCAGGAGCTGCGGACTAAATCTCCATAATCAACTTGTTGTACCCTGCATCCGTTGAGTATGTGAGTAACAAGGAATCATGCCAAATTGAAGAGGTGGACTTTGGGAGCAAAGATATTTTTTAATTCCTTTGTCTCTTTTTGTGAGTGTGTATGTGTATGTTTCTGTGTGTGATTTTTGTCGGTAGAGCTTTACTTTTACCATTTGTCCTAGAGGGGTTCTGTCTGTCCGTTTTGTTCCGTGCCCCTCCCTGCCCCCGGCCTGTGCCAGAGCCCCTGAATCAGCTCCTCCTTTAACCCCGTCCTGTCTGAGCGAAGGGCAGACGCCCTTGGACGACCTACACGCAGAGGCGGGGCCAAGTCCAAAGCTGAACCCCAGGAGCTGTGCGAACAAAGAGGAGAGGGGGAGGTTTTTCCCAGCAGCCTCAGAAGCAGCGGATTAAAGCTCCACAATCAACTTGAAGTGCCCTGCATCTGTGGAAAACCTGAATAGACAGCGAAATATCCCAAGTTGAGGAGGTGAACTTTGGGAGCAAGATATACTATTATTTTCCCCTTTTTTCTTTTTGTGAGTGTGTGTGTGTGTGCTGCTGTGTGAGATTTTGTATGTATAGCTTTGTTTTCACCATTTGTCCTAGGGTTAGACCGACACGTTTTTTGTTTTTTGGTTTTTTTTTTTAATAGAAATTTTTCTTCTTAATAATTATTTTTTATTTTAATAACTATACTTTATCCTACTTTATTTTGTCTTCTCCCTTTCTTTCTTCCTTTCTTCCTTCCTTTCTTCCCTTCTTCCTTCCTTCCTCCCTT
>NC_041217.1:32496652-32540734 GCF_002837175.3 Physeter macrocephalus
GCGCAGGGAGATCACCTCTGTGCTTTGCGACCACCGAGAGGGGTGGGATAGGGAGGGTGGGATGGAGGGAGACGCAAGAGGGAAGAGATATGGGAACATATGTATATGTATAACTGATTCACTTTGTTGTAAAGGAGAAACTAACACACTATTGTAAAACAATTATACTCCAATAAAGATGTTAAAAAAAAAAGAAATAGAATGGATACATATATATGATGAAAGTATGTTTTTTCATAAAATAATGAAGTCTAAAATATACCTAATAAAAAGTCACATTTTATGATAACTTAAAAAAAAATCTCATCAAGTAAGAGATAAGGGTTCACAAAAGATGAAAAGTCACAAGATAGGAATGTGGTTCAGAAAACAACCAAGAGTCTTACAAGCAGTTTCATATTTATGAATATGGGGATTCACATGGGTCTCAGCCTATCCAGGAGTTGATGGCATTAAAACATATACAAACCCAGCAAATAAGTTCTTGATCCAATTGTTCCTTGCAGTGGATATACGGATATTAAATTAAAATCATCTTATTCCCCAAATCATTTATTAATATATCTAGAGCACTCCACTTGCTGTTCACTTTGTATTCTAAAAGGGATTAAAGTGACTCCTACTTAACCTGAGCCATATCTGGGGACTCAGTAATTAGGCTGGACTCTGACAAGCTGGTTGGTTGCAGAAGTGAGTTATCCAGTCAACCATGCATAACCAGTGAAATGCAAAAAGGACGAGGTGAAAACCAGACTCTGCTCAATGCGGGAGGATGCCTGGGAAGCCCCTAATGAGTTAACTCACGGAGGCAGTAGGTCCCTGGAAGGGTCTCCTTAGCTGCACGTGCCACGGGCCTTCCCTGGAACTCAACAGTCAAAGCAAATCAGAGGAGCCCATCTGTCCGGTCTAGAATTCCCAGAGAGCACACACAGGCCAGCCAGCTGGTACAAGGCCCTGGGTTGCCCAGGGTGGTGTAGAGCTGGGAGTTTCTCACTCAGAGCTCAGGGCTCCAGCAGACAAATCATTAGATCAAAACCAGACAGCTAGAAAGGACAGAGCAATCACATCAAAGAATCTTTGGGCTGGATCAGACTTTGAGAAGTTATTTACCTCTCCCCCTCCAGCCCTCACAGATCAGGACCACCTTCTCACCCCACCCCCCTTTTTTATTATTACTATTATTTTAAAGGAAACATTCCACAACCTCCTTCTGTCAGAAAGTTCCCCCTGAGCTCTACCCCAAATTCTCCTTGGGGTGTTTTGAAACTTTATCCCTAGAGGAGCTAGAGAAGAAATACAAGACCCCAAAAATATATTGATAAACTTCCTTAAGCTAAAAAGAGATTCACACCCACTTAAAGAAACTATCTACAAAACTGTGGTCTTATAAAACAGGGAAGTGGTGGGACAAGGGTTAGATAAAGAAGGGAAAATGCGTTTTAATGTTACAAAGGGGGGTTATTTTAAAAATGGAATTATTTCATGAATTTTTAAGGTGAATTATGATGGTATATTGAAGTGATTATAGAATAGCAAATGCTTCATAGAAATTTTTAATAGGCAAATTGAAAGTTAAATTACCCATGGCCCATTGTGTATCTGTATGTAATGCGTAAATTTGTAGGTTTAGCACTCCCCGATCCACCAGGCTGAAACATGAGGCTCATTGGAATCTTCATGTGGCAGACAGGAGAAGGAACCATGGGCCCAGTTAGGGAGGCCAGCAGTCGGATTCAGAATACCCAAAGAAAAGTGATGAATGAAGATACTTTCAGGACAGACATCAGAATCAAAAACATCCAGTTGCTAAACAGGTGGTATCACTGTGCTTCTTGGAAGGTTTATCCAGAATGAAGCAGGACACAGCTAGGGGCTGGGACACAGGAGGCAGTGTCCAACCTCTACAGTTAAACCGGGAGCCAGGCCCGCAAGCAAAGGAGACCAAGGCAGAAGTCCAACAAGAAGACATCTTTTTGGGGAGGGACATAACATGCCAAGTTTTGAGCACAAAACTAATTCCAAATACCATGTACTGGTAGGAATGGGGCACCTATTCTGTATTCATACTTGGTTCTCTTTGACTGTGGATTTGCTGATGGCAGATGCTTGGTAGAGCTAAAGCAGGTGGTGGTAGCAGTTGTAAGGGACCCATTGTGAGGAGATTTTATCATCAAGTAGCAAATAGTCTCACAGACTTAGATTGTATGTTAGAGATTATTTTCTTCAGTGAATTTTTGGACTTTGGGGTGAGACCCACCTTCAGGTCATGGAATTAGCAGCTCTCAACCCATCGGTTTTTGTTCAGTTTTGTTGTGAATAGAATGGAATGGAGTGGCATGGCATGGCATAGAATGGAACCAAATGCATTGCATTTAGTGAGGCTAGGCATTGTTTCATGGAAATTTGAGGGGGCATGTGTGTGCATGAGTGCACGTGTGTGTGTGTGTGTGTGTGTGTGTGTGTGTGTCTAAGAGAGAGAGACAGAGACAGAGACACAGAGAAAGGCAGAGACAGAAAGAGAGACTAAGAGAAATAATATGATGTAAAAGTAATTTCCACTATGGTCACAATTTTAAAAATTCTAAAGTTACTGAACAAATCAACCTGTCTGGTTTTACAAGTCAGTAAATTAAGGACCAAGAAGGGGAAGGGATCACAGAAGGAATATCCTAGTCTGGGTCCTTCTGCCATACCTACTACAAAGACCAGGCTCTTTGAACAAAAACAAAAAACAAAAAACTCTGGACACATGACAAATTTATTTCTGTGAACTCTCTTAATGGATATCAAATAAAATTACATTTGTTGTGCATTTCACAAATTGTGCTAAAACTGCACAAATCAGGACTTCCTCAGAAACATCCCAAGTATATGGTTGCTAACTACAGCCTGTAACCTCTCATACGGTTACCATAGCTATAGCCTACTGCCTGCTTTGTCCACAGAACAAAAAACTAAACCTGCAATTCAGATATTTGGCCACTAGGTGTCATGTCACAGAGACACACTCTAAACAACAAGGCTCCAGGGTTCCTCTTTTGGTAAAACAATATAATCTGATATTAAAACTCATATAAAGCAAGGCCTGGGCTTCCCTGGTGGCGCAGTGGTTGAGAGTCCACCTGCCGATGCAGGGGACACGGGTCCGTGCCCCGGTCCGGGAAGATACCACATGCCGCGGAGCGGCTGGGCCCGTGAGCCATGGCCGCTGAGCCTGCGCGTCCGGAGCCTGTGCTCCACAACGGGAGAGGTCACGACAGTGAGAGGCCCGTGTACCGCCAAAAAAAAAAAAAAATTTTAATTTAAAAATTCTAAGGTACAATTTAGTATCTTTCTCTCTGATCCATATTGCAATTATAACAGTTCACCCTAAATTTTAGATAAATCAAAAGCCCCTAAGTTGGTTTATCCTCAGTTCTTAGGTTTCCCTTGCACCAAGCTTCCTGAGTCACTCAGCTCCCAGGGGCCTAATATAAAGCCATTTCTTTCTAGACTTCTAAGATCATTAAGGGAAAGAACTTTTGTTTTTTCAAGCTCCCTGTTCTCAGAGTCTTACTTCTTTCCATTCCACTAAGCAGAAAGAACAGAGAGAAGAGGCTTCAGGTAACATGAAGCCATAAGTGCTAATCAGAGTCTTACTCCCCAATACTTTCTACTTCATCTTCTTGTATTCTCCCCCAACCCTCTGGTTTTCTTCTATTTGAACTCAGACTGAATGTGTATCCTCTACTCTACACCTTCATAAGTCACATCCATTATCCAATATGATTCTTGGAACAATGCTGGTAGGGGGAATAGAAGGTATCCCCAGTTTATAGAAGAGGAATTTAAATCCAGAAAGATGACATGACTTGCCAATGTCTCACCCATAAGACAGGTGCAAAGTCAGAGTTTGTTACCACAAGTCTAGTGTTCTTTCTAGTGTTTATTAGTCAGGATCCAGTGAGGAGACACAATCTCCACAATAGTTTGGACAAGAAAAGTTTAATATGAAGAATTATTCAAAGTAACAGGGAATTAACTACTAAAGGGTAAAGAGAACTCTGGAGAATAAAGGGCTTGAAGGCATAGGGAGCAGATATAGGGGTAGTGACTACCCCCTATGCTACCGCTAGGGCAGAGGCACAGCACCTATTGAAGGACCACCACCCTAGGGCTGAGGGCTAGAGCTCACTGGGGAGGATGTGGCTGTGGCCCACTGGATGGTGAAGAGGTTGGAGTGCTACATGCCAGGGCTGGAGGGCAGAAAACTATCTGCTGGGGGTGGAGAGGGCACCATGAGATTCCCTGGAAAGCCACCCACTGGGATGCCAGTGAAACTCACTAGAAAGTGAGCACCACTGGGTGACCTGCAAGTCAGTGGCCACTGAGCAGGAACAAGAAGCTGCACACCGGAACCAGAAAGAGCGGCCCCTGCCTTCTGCAGTGCCCTCTCAGCATCCTCTACTGGCAAGGGTAATATTGCATCAGCTGGCAAAGAAAAAAAAATGTTACAGCACGCAGCTCCGGCACCAGAAAGCAGGGCAAAGAAGGCTGGATTTGGAGCTGAGAGATGATGAATTGATAACTGGGTACACTTAGCAATCCAAATGTGACTGGTGTTTGATAAATAGAAGCACACCTGTCATTTCTTTAAAAGGCAATTTGTCAATGCTCATTGCTTCAAAATTTGAGGATCGTGTCTCAGTCGTATGGAAAAGGGTGTTTTCTTGTGCATGATGACACCATGAGGTATAATGATGAAAGTATAAAGACCAACATGGGAATTACAGAATAGGTTACCCCTGAGGGGAAGGTGGGGAGAGTGATCAGGAAGAGGTGCATAGAACAGCAGGGGGGTTCATGGGTGTTTGTTATATTATTGTAGTCTATACCTTTTTGAATGTCTGAAATATTTCATTGTAAAGACATATGAATAACATAATTAAGTATAAGTAAAATTTTTAAAGACACAGTGAGACAAAGATTCAGAATTTCTTCTTATAACTGGTTAATTTTTTTTACTAGTTTTTTCTTAATTTCATGTGTAGTTTCTATGCCTTGGCTTTCTCCTTAAAAACTGGTTTTCCTCAAGTTCTGTCCTGAGCCCTTCTCTCTACTTACTCCCCACTCTCTCTGCATTATCTTTTCTAATTCCCGCACTCCCTTCTCTATGTGAATAATATCCAGATTTTATATTTCTCACTTGAATAGAGCTCCTGAGGTACCCTGTTCACTCAATTGTTTATTTGACATCTCAATTTGGATAGGCCACAGGTACCTGAAATTTCCTATGTCCAGACTGAACTCAGCATCTTTCCCCTACATCTGCCGCTCTTTTGTCTCCTACCTTGATAGCTAGCATCCACCAAGTTGCTCAAACAAGAAACCCAGGCACTATCCTTAGTATCTTCCTCATTCTCCAAATCTAATCACCAAGTTCTGTCAATTGCACTTTTTAGTGTTTCTTAACTTGATTTGTCCTCTCAGTTCCCCGTATGAATTTCCTGGTTGAGACAACCACGATCCCTCGCCCAGGTCACCAACACTTCTCCCTCTGTCTCCTTTCTGCTCCCCTCAAACCTAGTGTCCACTGGAGTCAGACAGAACCCTATCATGGAACCAGATGGCCTGGAAGCTCCCTGGGGCAACAGTTTATAAGACACCTTGAGACGTCATTCCAGCAGATCAAACATGTGGTGCCAGTTAACTCAGGCTCCCGTGTGTGAAAGCACCATTGACAAAATATAAAATGGTCCCCATCCAGCCAGAGTGGATAGTGTCCCCAGAAGAGCTGACCTAGCACTGCAGTATTTCTAATAGTCACCAAGTGATTTTCTTGGTGAAGGCTAGTCCACACCACCAACCTGAGACCATCCAGATGGCAGGCCCCTGAAGTCACCCATTTCTGTCTGCTGAAATGCTGAAACTCAGTTATTTATGATGCAGTTCTGATTAGCAAACAAGTGATTTATTTCATCTAAATTTGAAGGCCTTTAGACTAACAGATATAGAGAACAAACTAGTAGTTACCAGTGGGGAGAGGGAAGGGGGAGGGGCAATATAGGGGTAGGAGAGTAAGAATTATAAACTATTAGGTATAAGATAAACTACAAGGATATATTGGGGAATATAGCAAATATTTTATAACAACTATAAATGGAGTATAACCTTTAAAAATTGTGAATCGCTATATTGCACACCTACAATTTATATAACATTATATATCAACTATACTTCAATTTAAAAAGACCTAAGTAAATAATTAATTGATTAAATAAATAAATAAAATTTGAAGTCTTGCAAGAAGTTGTCTTATTCAGAAAATGACACACACATGCAAAAAAAAATCAGGAGAAGGAAAAAACTCAGTAAAATGGGAATTTTTTTATCTACATGAAAGCCAAAAGAAAAGAAATTTTAAAAATATTTTTAACAAGATTATGTAACCACATTTGTGTGAGTTACACCTATGCATGATTAACACCTTCCAGGTAGGTGTGTATATATATATATATATATATATATATATATATATATAAAGTTTAGACAGAAGAAAATATAATCCCAATATGTTAAATTGTTATGTTACATTCAGGGGGAAAGAATTAACTCCTTATTTTGAAAACAAAGAAAGAGATATACAATTTTTTATTAACAGAAAATCAGTTTCTCTTTTTCATATAACAAGAAATATTAAATATAGTTTTTCTAATTTGAAAAGATACATGTACCCAATGTTCATTTAGCATTATATACAATAGCCAAGACATGGAAGCAATGTAAATGTCCATCGACAGACGAATGGATAAAGAAGGTGAAATAGATAGATAGATATCATACAATGGAATATTAACCATAAAGAAAGACTGAAACAATGCCATTTGCAGCAACATGAATGGAATTAGAGAATTATCATACAAAGTGAAGTAGGTCAGACAGAGAAAGAAAAATATCTTATGATATTACTTATATGTGGAATCTAAAAAAATGATGCAAATGAACTTATTTACAAAACAGAAACAGTCTCACAGACATAGAAAACAAACTTACAGTTACCAAAGGGGAAAGGGGGGTTGAGGGAGGGATAAATAAAGAGTTTGGGATTAGCAGATACAAACCACTATATATATAATAAATAAACAACAAGGTCCTACTGTATAGCACAGGGAACTATATTCAATATCTAGTAATAAACTCTAACGGAAAAGAACATGAAAAAGTATATATTTGTATAACTGAATCACTTTGCTGTACACCAGAAACTAACACAACACCGTAAATCAAATAGACGTCAATGAAAAGAAATAATAAATAAATAAATAAATAAACACTTAGCTTTTTTGTTGTTGTTTTTAATAGCTCCTTGAAGGGGCATCAGATTCCTCACCAGCCCAGAGCACTGATGACAGTGTCCCTCAGAGTTCCCAGCCAGAGAGTCGGGGATAAAATTCAAAGTCCTTACTGTCCTCCAAGAGGCTTCATGACCTCTCCCCCAGCCCCTACGTCTCCAGCCTCGCCTCTCTCTCCTCCAGCCTCTTAACTGTGCTCCAACCACTCTGAAGCCTGGCCAGGTCCTCCAGCTCCCCACACCGGCATTCACCTCTGCTGGCCTTTAGCAGCCACTCCTGCCCCCATGCCCAGCCTCTGAACAACTCCTACCTGTTTTTCAGGTCTCAGGTAAGATTTCCCCTTTTCTTAAGAAGTCTCCATTAGGCGTCCCAAACAGGTGATCCTGTCACACCCTGCTCCTCTCTCATCACAACACTGATCACGCTCACCTATAATTGTCTCTGGACAAGACTATCTTATACGTGTGTAAGCTCCATCAGCTCCATATGACTTGAGAGTTGTGGCCCCAGCCCCTAGCATAGTGCCTGGCATGTAGGAGATATTTTATAACTACTTATGGACTAAATGAATCAATTCGTAAATTGCTTCTCCTTACCATCAGAGAGGGGAAATGAGTCAGGATACTGGAATCTACCCTGATGCTTTGAGTGGATGAAAATAATAAACTCAAAAAAATGGCCACGAGATGGAGGGATGGGGTGACAGCCAGCTCGGTGACATTTTACGTGTCAGATTCTCCCACCCAGATCGATTTCCTATCCACCCCAGAATGTTACCGGGGTGCTAGCCTCACCAGCAGTCTGTGGACATATTGAAAATGGTAACACTATTCATCCAAGCAAAGCGGAAACAGCCAGGTAAATCTGTCCTGTTCAAACCACACAAGGCATTCCAAGGCCAAGTAAAAATGAATATTGGATTAGCCCTCCACTCATGCGGATAATTGAGAGTGAGTCCAGTTTGGGCTTTGTTTGCTTGTCTACTTTTAAATCCAGCCAGCCTGGGAGGAGAGTGTGGCCAGCAAGACAGGACAGGGCGGGACAGAGCCCGCTGTTGCTCTGGACAGAGACAGCACTGGCCACCGAGCAGCCCGCTGGGGTCCACTGGGTCGAGAAGCACAAGGACCTCATTTTGTACTCAGTTCCTTTCATTGTGTCTCCCAACCCAGAGGGAAAAAATGGGGCAAAAGGGCTAACAGCCATCCTACCAGGTATAAAAGCAAACACCATATAAATTTAAATAACAAATACGTTATCCTCGGAGAGAAGAGAGGAAAGGGGAAAAAGTAACCCACCCACCCATGTATGCCAAGTCACAAAATTTAATTAGGAAGATAAGAATTGGGGAGGCAAGATCGGGTTGATGCTGCTTTCTTTTTCAGTTATGAGCTCGGGGGAAAGGAGGGAGAGAAATAATTTAAGCAGAAAAATTAACATCTTCTAGTATGGACACCAAGGGTGGAAAGTGGCAGGGGGGCGGGGGGGGATGAATTGGGAGATTGGGATTGACATATATACCAATATGTATAAAATAGATAACTAATAAGAACATGCTGTATAAAAAGATAAATTAAATTAAATTCAAAAATTCCAAAAAAATAAATAAAATTTTTTTTAATTAAAAAAATAAAGAAAATTAACATCTCCTAATAATCTTAGACAAAACCCGACTCTGTTTTGCTTTGGTTTGTAAATTAGCTCATGATGAAAGTGTCTCTTCAGCTCTGTACCATTGTCTTCCCCGGGCCGTTCGCTGAATGCCGCCCTGACCCGAACGCCCTTGCAGCTCAAGTACAAGATTCGAGAGAGCGAGGGAACAATTATTATAAAGTGAAGTACTTGCAGTTTTGCTGCAAAATCAATGAACTTTTCAAGTGATTTTTATCATATTTTGCAGCTGTTCGGTTGGCTTTTGAGTGGTTATCACACCGTCAGCCCCGGTGTTTCTAAAGAGCCTTGTTCATCTCGAAGCCTCGCCTTCTCCTTGAAGAGCAGCTGCCTGCCGCCGCCCTAGCTGGAAAGGTGGGCGGCTGGAGAGGGGACCCCAGGGGCTACTGCCAGTGAAGGATAACCTTCCGTGTTGGGCTCCCGAGCCTCTCACCTCCTCGCATTTTTTGGCACTTCATGGGCCTGGGTTCTCGCCCCAGCTCAGGATTATCTGGCCCACCTTATTGCGAAATTCCGGGAAAGCCCATCTTGCATCTTCTAGCATCACAAGCTGATGGGGGTGGAGAGTATGTTAGAGATCAGCTAGCTTCTGTGTTGCATATAGGAACATGGAGATTTTGGGAATCGCCCGAGAGCACCCAAGCTACTAGAAAAACAGGCCTTAAAGAGGAAGACTCAGGGACACACGCACAACTCTCATCGACAGGGCTGAGCAGAGGGGGCGGGGAAAGGGACCTCCTTGTTCTGTGCAATCTTCCTGCCCAATGGGCTTGTAGATAAAACCATGTCCATGAGTTGAGCTTGAGGACACTAAGGAAGTAAAATCCAACAGGAATCTTTGGTTAAAATATATTTGGTTCATTTTCTCGTATTCACTGAGAATCCAGGTGACCCACATAAAATATTGAAACTTCAACGTACCGGTTTACTTTAAATGGCTCTAAAATGGGCCTATTTCATAATGCCAAATAACACTATATTTAGTTGTGATTCTGAATTAGGGAGAAATCTGAAAATATGCCCACTGTCTTCTACTCCCCTCTTTGTTCCCAATTCAGTGGACTATCAATCCAGTAGAAGAATCAGAACCGGTTGTTCCATTAGACCCAGGAGTAAGTGCTCTTTTGACTATGGGGTAGGTGAGTGTTTTCTCCAATAACCTTGCTCTAGATAACGTAATGGTTTTGATCAACAACTGGTTAACCAGTAAATATTTCTGAAGCATTTGCTATGTGCTCAGAACAGAGAGGAGTTCTCTGAGTTCCATAAAATAAGGATGAAATTCAGTTCCTTACTGCAGGAGGCAAGGGCTAAACTCCACAGCATGAACTCTTAGGCCCCTTGATTGGTGTCTCAGGATGGGTCAAATTTAGATAAGTGGAGAGAAGAGAGGACAGTCCACAACAGAGAATCAGCACACGAAAAGGTGGGGATGATGCAGGCGAGAGTTAAGAGCATCCCATTAGGGTTATTTTAAAGACTCACCTGAATTAGGTAGAGCAGGCAATGTGCAGGCATGGGGTTTTAATTCCACCTGGTGGTGCTAAGTTGGGGGTATATCAGGAAGAGATTTTATTATGGTTACCCCCAAATAAATGTCTACAAGCTCAGTCATTGCTAGTGTCTCTTAACCTGCTAGCTTTGAGAAGACCAAATGGCAAACCAAGGAACTCTTACCAAGGATTGACTGGTAGTTAGGGGAAAAAAATTGACCACAATAGCAAACATGTATTCAGTTATATCTACAAACCAGTTGCTGTACTAAGCACTTAACAACTACCTCTTAAGGCAGATACTATTATTAGCCCCATTTTACAGAAGAGGAAGCTGAGTCACAGAGAGGTTAAGTAGTTTGACCAAGGTCACACAGCTGGTAGGTGGCAGAGCAGGATTTGGAGCCAGCTGAGGTTTGGAAATCCTGTTATGACACCATGACTTTTGAGGTGACAATACTGGCTGCAAGTATTCAACCTTTGGCAAAATAAGAGTTTGACAAAGGAAATGTCTTTTCAAGACCTCAAGTCAATCAATATTCCATTTGCTCAAGCAGCGTGAACAAGAACATCTACAATCTGCTTAGCACTGTAGTGCAGGGGATCCAAAGACCCAGAAAAAGATAGCAGAAAGAGACAGAGCGTCTGACCCCTCAGGGCTTAAGGGTTTAGAGTTAGCTCCCTAGAGGAGATAGAATCAATCTAGGCCTAGAAGTTTGGGTAATATTTAGAAGAGAAGTTGAAGAACATTGAATAAAAGAGAACATAGGGACTTCCGTGGTGGCACCGTGGTTAAGAATCCGCCTGCCAATGCAGGGGACATGGGTTCGAGCCCTGGTCCAGGAAGATCCCACATGCCGCAGAGCAACTAAGCCCATGTGCCACAACCACTGAGCCTGCACTCTAGAGCCCGCGAGCCACCACTACTGAGCCCGTGTGCCACAACTACTGAAGCCTGAGTGCCTAGAGCCCATGCTCCACGACAAGAGAAGCCACCGCAATGAGAAGTCTGCGCGCCGCAACCAAAAGTAGCCCCTGCCCACCACAACTAGAGAAAGCCCGCGAGCAGCAATGAAGACCCAACACAGCCAAAATTGAAAATAAATAAATTCAATAAATTTTTTTAAAAAAAGAACATAGCATGAGCTAGGATGTGGAAGTCAGAATATGCACACATTTTCAAAGTCAGCCAGTAGAATGATCTGGCTGATGTAGAGTAACAGGAAATAATAAAACATGTTAAAAAGGTAAAGTTAGGCCAAATATAGCAAATTTAAATGTTCAGCTAAAGTAAAGATGTCATGTTGTAAACACTGGGAGGCCACTAGAGGAGTTGAAACTGTGTGTAAGTCGGTGAAAACCGTGTTAGAAATAGATGGCTCAGCGCAGATGTCGGGAGCAGGGGAGAGGGCCTGAGCGTGCAAGATTCTGGACCATGGTGGTAGCAGAGTAAAGGGAAAGGGATCCATAGATCCCCCTAGCACCATCCACCAGAAACCAAGGAATCAGAAGAAATCTTTGGTGCGGGAATGGATAGAGGGGGGACAAAAAGAGTTTGGTTTTAGACTTAGCAAAATATATGTAAGGTAGCTGAAACCACACAACTCAGACTGGGACTTGAACCCACGGTCTTTTAATTGAGATCACACACCTGGTCTCAGTACTTAATGAAGCTCAGGTTTTTGATGTCTCATCACGGAAAGAATTCAGTCAGAGACAAAGTGATAGGTAAGAAGTGGATTCATTTAGAGAGACACACACTCCCTAGACAGAATGGGGTCCATCTCAAGAGACGAGAACAGCCTTGGGAGAAACACACTCCACAGACAGAGTGTGGGCTATCTCAGCAGGTGAGAGGCCCCGAAATATGAAGTGGTTAGTTTTTATGGGCTGGGTAATTTCATAGGCTAATGACTGGGAAGATTATTCCAACTATTTCAGGGGAGGGGCTGAGATTTCCAGGAATTGGGTCACCGCCCTCTTTTTGACCTTTTATGGTTGGCCTTAGAACTGTCATGGCACTGGTGGGTGTGTCATTTAGCTAATGTATTGCAATGAGCATATAATGAGGCTCAAGGTCTACTGGAAGTCGAATCTTCCACCATCTTGGACCTACTTGATTGTAACCAGTTTTCATCGTGTCCTGTGGCTGTGTCATTCTTTTAAAGGTTGTGCCCTGCCCCCTGCCCCTCTTGTTTCATAACCATATAATTTATGGTCTAACCTGGGACACTTTTGAGAGTGAACAGGAGGGCACTGTTAATAATCACCCACGACAAAACACATAACTGGGACCCCGGAGGCAAAGCAGGGTACATGGTCACTCTAGACTAAGCAATGGTGGGAACGCTTAGGAGCTGATTGGCAATGCCAGCCTGGAGCCCTGGAAAGAAGATGGGACTATGGGATGTGGTCTCTGCCAGCTACTAAGAAACAGAAGGTGAGGCTTGGAGAGAGGACCACTCTCTACAACACCTATGTCTATAGAGAACAGGGATCCAAGGGATGTGGTGGCTGACAAACAAGGGAAGAAAGGAGGGTCAGAAAAAACCCAAGAAGGAGTTCTAGAACATATGGTCGGAAAAGTAGGAAGAGAACTGGTGCAATGCCATTTTTGTTTTAGGAGCTTCCCTTTACGGTGCACACCCCCCCACACACGTACACACAGACTCCCCACTGGAGTACAACCTCCAGGCTATAGGGAGAGCCATCCTTAGGCTCTAACTACTGCCCCCCACCAGAAACCACGTGCAGTATTTACACATTTCCTCAGTTGCCCCGCATCCCTCCCACCTCCAACTCTTCAAATGTTACCTCTGCTCAAAATGTCCTTCCCTCTCTCCTCTGCCTACCTCACCCTCCCACACCAGGCTGACTCATACTCTTTTTTCAAGATTCAGCTAAGTCTTCATCTCCTTTGTGGAGGGGAAGCCTTTTCTGAATTTCCCAGTGGGGCTGAGGGTCCCACTCTGTGTTCAACAGTAGGCAGGGTTTGCCACCATCACCACCCCTACCACACCATGTTGCAGTTGCCTGTCAACTAGACTGTTTTTGTTCCCAGAACAAACATTCTTAGAGGGCAAGAACGATGTGTCTCATCTCCATCACCCATCACCCTCAGAACATGGCCTCGGCATTGATGGTGTTCATGACTGTTTGAGGAATGGATCAATGAATCAGTGGATTCACAAAGGGTCACAGACAAAAACTTTGCGATTCTTCACTTATCAAAGTGATACGGGTCACTAAAGATTTAAATCTACCTGTTTTGGGCTTCCCTGGTGGTACAGTGGTTAAGAATCCGCCTGCTAATGCAGGGGACACAGGTTCGAGCCCTGGTCTGGGAAGATCCCACATGCCGTGGAGCAACTAAGCCCGTGCGTCACAGCTACTGAAGTCCGCGCGCCTAGAGCCCGTGCTCCACAAGAGAAGCCACCGCAGTGAGAAGCCCGCGCATCCCAACGAAGAGTAGCCCCCAGTCACCGCAACTAGAGAAAGCCCGTGCACAGCAACAAAGACCCAATGCAGCCATAAATTAATTAATTAATTAAAATTTTAAAATAATAAATCCACCTGTTTTGCCCTAGCTTGTCTTTTGTTTGATGACTGCAAAGAAAGTAGAAATGGTCCTGGGTTCCTGCCGTGAAATAGATTGGAAAAGGAGAGAAGTAGATGCCCACTCTTCTAATGGAAAGAATAGGAGTGCTAGTGGCTTCAAGGATTTTATGGTGACTAGTCCCTGTTCTTCCTCTGAACCTGGAGCAGTGAAGGGGAGACAGGTCTCCATGGGAGAGAAGGGAACGGGTGTCATGCGCACAAAAATCAGGTTTTACATGAAGACTGGAATCATTTCTGAAGACAGGGGCTGGAGAGCAGTCTCTGAGGGAATTCACCAGTGACCACAGAACACTCATCTGAGAGCCAGCAACGGCACCATGGGCAGAATCTAACACGGCTTTGACAGCAGAAGACCTTGGTCCACACCCAAAAATGTCAAACAGGCCTCTACCCAGCGTAGGGACAGCCTCCAGGGGGTGATGGGGTGGGAAGCAAACATTGGTTATAGAGGCAGAGAACACAGCCATCAGGTGCAAGAACCCCAGAATCCAAGAGGAAGTTAGGCCATGAGCAGACAAGACACCAACTTAGTGGTTGTCGTGGATTAAATTATGCTCCTCCCCAAAATCCATATGTTGAAGCCCTAACCCCAATGTGACTATATTTGGAGATAAAGCCTTTAATGAGGTCATTAAAGTTAAATGAGGTCCTAAGTGTGGGGTCCTAATCCAATAAGACTGGTGTCCTTATAAGGGCAGGAAGAGACACTAGGGATGCATTTGCACAGAGTAGAGGCCAGGAGGGGACACAGCCAGAAGGTGGCCGTCTGCAAGCCAAGGAGAGGGGCCTCGAGAGAAACCAACCCTGCCAACACCTTGATCTTGGACTTCCAGCCTCCACAACTGTGAGAAATAAATTTCTGTTGCTTAAGCCACTTAGTCTGTGCTATTATGTTATGGTAGCCCTAGAAAACTAATACAGTAGTATATTGAGATTTTGTGGGAAGAGACGATATCTATCTCCAGGTGAGTGTTGGGCTGGTGGGGTGGGAGCCAGAACCTAAAGCATCTTCACTGGAAGCTGAGCCAGAGGTAGAAGCCTCCATTTCCTTGCAGAAATTCTGGCCTGAAGGCTGATTTAAAAGTTTCAAGCCACACAGGAAAGATCCTGTGAGGAGAGCCTCACAGAAAGAGGAGATGACAAATTACAAAGGATATCTGTGATGGTTTATATAAGGAAACTGCTTCCAATATCATCCAATCACCAAGACTTCCCGAGTGGCAGCCACTGGGATTTCTATAGGGAGCCTTAGCCCAAAACACAGCAGCAATGAACCCTGGGGGTCAGGGACAAAAAATCAATACACGCACTGCCTTTGAAAGCTCAAGATGTGCTATAAAAGCTTTGAGCAAGGACAAGAAAAAATAGAGTTCCTCTGGGTCTAGAGATTTTTTTTCTTTTTTTTAAAACAGATTGCCTGTCTGCTCCAAGAGATGGAGATTGAAAAGTTGTATTCTCTGTGTGGAGGATCAGAGAAAACCTTGAAAATCCCAGGATCCTAGAGGACTCACAAAGGGTCTCAAGAAGAAGCAGGACTGTGAGGTCTTGGTGTTCTGGCTGGTGTGGACATCAGGGCAAGACAGGGCTCCCCACTGGCGCTGGGACAGTGTCTTTGAAGTATGCAGAGCTGCCCTTGTTATGAAGAACCACCCAGGCCTGAAGCTCTGCTTCTGGACACAGCAATTTGAAGGAAAAAATAAAATAAAAATAAAATGAGGTCTACGCTTCTTGGAGTTTTTGGCCTGATTTTAGAAGGTTCAAACTTCCATGCTAGGAATCATCAGGGGGTTGTTAAAAACATAAACTCCTAATTTCTACACCAGAGACAGTGCTTCTCAAACTCTCTTCGGTGAAGGGCCAGGTTTTACCCATTTCCACTTCATCATAGGCAGGTACTTTTGTAAAATGCAATACAAATGGATTTATAGAAAAACTAAATTTTAAATAGCACATACTAATCCAATCCCTAATGTATTTTTTGTTATTCGATTCAATGGATGTAAAATTATTCTGTCAAATTGTTATAAACTTTTCTGAATGCTTGCTCTCACTTTCTGTTCTTATTTTGGTGAGGACCGATCATAAACAGTCTATGAAGAGGCAGGCCTAAGTCAGTGAATCGTACTGAGTTTGTTCTAGAGTATGGCCCATTCTCAACACGCTGCCCACTCCATAAACCAGCCCCAGTGATTAGGATGCAATTATTCAGGAACTAAACTTGGAGAAATATTGCTCTAATCCTATGCCATCCAATACAGTAGCCACTAGCCACATGTGGCTATTGAACATTTGAAATATGGCCGGTTCAAAGGCAGCTGTGCCGTAAGTATAATATAATACACAGGCTGGATTTAGAAGACTTAGTATATAAAAAAGAATATTAAATGTCTAATCATTTTTATATGGATTAGATTTTGAAATAATAATATTTTGGATATTAGTATCTGTTTCTTTTTAAAATATGGTTACTAAAAAATGTTAAATTACAAATAAGGCTTGTAGTATATGTGCACTGGAGAGCCCATTCTTACCAGGACATTGTCTTCATTTGTGCATTTATTTCTTGGTATCTATTGCACGCTTACTCTGAGCTGTGTATAAACCAGACATATGCTTGTTCCCCAGGAGCTTACTGATAGGTACATTCCCACCTGTGAGTTCCCACATCACAGATCCTGCTCTTAGGGGATGTGATGTATCAGAGTAGCAAATACCTTGGAACGAAGCACAAGGCTTTGTTGAATTGGCAGCAGACCAAAGGTAAGTGGAAAATAAAAAATAATAACAGTAGTAACAATATCAATAACGAATAAATACTTACCACATAGAAGGTTCTATGCTTAAAACTTTGCATGCGTTATTTTACTTAATCCTCATAACTCTCCAATGAGAGAGTGAGACGGTCAGTTTGATGGGTCAGTTTGGCTAGGCTGTAGTACTCATTCACTTAATCAAGCACTAACCTAGGTGTCTCTGTGAAGGTATTTTGTACATGTAGTTCATAGCTACAACCAGTTGACTTTAAGTGAAGATTACTCTTGGGACTTCCCTGGTGGTCCCATGGCTAAGACTCCACGCTTCCCAATGCAGGGAACCCGGTTTTGATCCCTGGTCAGGGAGCTAGATCTCGCATGCCGCAACTAAAAAAGATCCCTCACGCCGCAACAAAGATCCTGCGTGCTGCAACTAAGACCCGGAACAGCCAAATAAATAAATTTTTTAAAAAAGAAGTGAAGATTACTAGATTACTCTTGATAATGTGGGTGGGCCTCACCCAATCAGTCGAAGGCCATAAGAGTAAACACTGAGGTTTCCTGAAGAAGAAATTCTGCCTTAAGACTGCGACGTCAGCTCCTGCCTACTGTTTTCAGCCTGCTGATCTGCCCTATAGATTTTGGACTTGCCAGCTTCCACAACTGTGTCAGCCAATTCCTTACAATAAATTGTCAGCCACTTGAAATTATTTTCAATTCTTTAAAATAAATGGAGTCAGCCAATTCTTTAAAATAAGTCTATATCTCCTATTGGTTCTGTTTCTTTGCAGAACCTTGACTGATACAGGGACACATGGTTTTTTCTACTTTATAGTTGAGATTAGTGAATTTACCAAACATCTCACAACCAATCAGTGGCAGAGCTAGGCCTCAGAACTAACGTGTCTTGATTTGAATTCCATGTTTTTACTTGCTTTGTCAGTGCATTCCCAGAGAGAAGGTGGTGGCCAAGAGGGGCACCAGCAAGGCAGGAAACACTGACAACTGCCCATGGAAACTGCCCCAGGTTGCAGTGGGACAGTGTTGACCACGGCCCAGGCTGGGCTCTCTAACTGCACAGGAGGTGCCTGCTTTGGGTTAGAGGACATGGTGTCATTCAGAGACTCAGCCTCACTGCCCAGAACCAAAGCTGGTCAGAGAAGAGAAGCCCTTGTAGGTGCCATTGAGAAACAGCCCTGAAAAGCCCAGTCACTACACTCTTGAAGCAGCAGCATTAGTGCCAAACCCCTGACCTGGAAAGAGGGTTTGGACATCTCACCATGACCAGGAAACCAGGAGGCTACAGAGAACACAGAAGATGACGGATTACAAAACCCACCCCCTCCATCTTGAACCAGAGCAAGGGTGCTGGTGAGGACAAGAGTTCCTGCAGTTCATCTAATGAGCCTGAGCTACAGAATAGGAGGCTTATCAACATTTTGATCCTTGACAGTCCTCTGGCTTTGCATGTTCTAGAGAAATACTTGGTCCATCCTTACAAATTTCTACTTCCCCAATTGTCTAGCACAGTGCATAGCACATAGTAGGAACTCAATAAATGTATGTCAAAAGATGGACCTAGGAGTGAATGGATGAACGAAGATGCTTTAAAGATGACAAATATTATATACCAAATATGTGACTATAAAAGAAAATCATCCCATGTATTGTGCAAGATCCATATAAAGAAAGAAAATAAAACAGGGAGAAAAGGGAAATTTGGGGTGTGGGCAAAGGCCTGCCTGGATGCAAAGAAGCGAGAAATCACTTGCAGGTTCCCTTGGCAGTGTGGAGACCCGTGAGGGGGAGGCGCGAGACACGGCGGGGGCCGGACACCGGGTGGAAAGTCGCTCAGGCCCTTGAAGGCCAGGCTCCAAAGTTTGGACAGATGTTCATTTCCACAGCAGGGGCCTCTCCAGAAGGCTCCAAGAGGCAGCACGGTGTGGGAGATAAAGCTCGGGTTTGGAAGCAGAAGACCTGGACCGCGTTTGCTGCCCGCCAAGGGTGGAGGAGGCGTGAGGGTGGAAAGGGCCAGCTTCCCCTCTGCACGGGGCTTCTCAGCCTGGAAAATGGAGATAACACCTCCCATTAGGAAAGGCTTGGGAGGGCTTTGTGTACCATGAATGTGAAGGGCTACCGGGCACTCAGAGCCAGAAACAGGCTCCTTAGCAGTCAGTCTGCAGCAAAATCTGCCTTCTGTTGCTTTCCAGTACCCCTTCCCAGGAGAAAGTGTGGCCACAGTAACTAGGGTATGGCTTCCTCCACAACGTCAGATCCCTGTTCTGTTGTGTTTTGTTTTCCTAGTAAAGCACAGGCTAGCCTGGTCCCCTCTCTGGAGAGTCTCTCCCGGGAGCCTGGCAGCCAGCTTGAGCTTGCCGGGCACTTGCCTGCACCCCAGCCCACCTCCCTTGCCTGCTATGGAAAGTCCCTGAATTTCACCAGAGTTTCTCCCTGGACTGCCTTCCCCAGCCCTGAAATGATAAATAAGGCAAGAAGGTCACTTCCATAGAGAAAAATACACCAAACTATGTGGAGTTCGGAATGACCAGATTCAGGAGTATTGATGAAGATTCCTGTCCTTACAGCCTTGATGAGTTTGTCCGCGGTGGGTGTGCCACTCCTGCCCCGGGATCAGCTTCCCATAGACAGAGATTCCCCATCCTCAGTCTCTGACCGACCCCGCCCATCCACAAAGCAATGTGGTCGAACTGGGAGGGGGAGCCAGGCAGCGATGGTTTATAGACAGAGAAAAAGTAGTCCCTGTCTTCACACAGCTTTTAACTGAGTGACATTTTCTTCTCTAGGCCTGTTTCCTCATCTGTAAAATGGGGAGATCCTATACCTAGATCCAGGGCCAATGCACAGAAGAGAGTCACTTGGAACATGATACTCAGGCATTCATTCATGCAACACATAATTATTGAGCATCTGCTATGTACCAGGCACTATGCTAAGCACTTGGGAAGCATCAGCTAGTGAAGCCAATGTTGTGGATATCATCCTAATAAACGCCAGTGATACTCACACGGGGAAAAAACTTTCAAAACATTGTGTGCCCCCTCGAGGTGTTAGTTGACCCCAACCCAAAGAAGACTAGGAAGTACCATACTCTTGCTGTTCTATCAGGAGTGGTCTCATGGGCAACAAGGAATACTCTGCACGAAGGTAGGGTTCCTGCTTCCTTGATGTCATTTTCACGAGTGCGTTAAAGGCATCTTCAAGGTCACTTCTAACCCAGCTTCTTTTCCTTGAACATAGTCAATATTTTTTTCGACTTAATTCCAATTTTCCTCCACACTTCCAAGAGTGGATCAAGTGCACAGAAGGAAACAGCGAGGTATAACTGCAGCGGCAAGGCCGTATAGGAACATGGGAGCTACCACTGGGAGCCATTTGGAGTGGGAGGGGCATTTCCCAGGAAAAGAGGGGTGCAGGACAGAAATAACCCAATACAGAGAAGCCCACCACCACAGCTAAAGCTAATATGAACACTTGCTACTACCAAGCACTTTGCAAAACAAGTTTCCCATGCATTTCCCATGCATCGTATCATTTAAGATATACATGCATTGTGTCATTTAATCTCCACCACAATACAGCTGAGTAGCTGCTCCCATTTTACAGTTGAGGAAATTGAGGCTGAGAGTGGTTGAGTAACTCTGCCCAAGATATATAACAGATCAGAAATAGCAGGGTTAAGATTCCATCCAAGTTTTCTACCCCCCGAACCCCATGCTCTTGACACCTCAGGTATACTGTATTATTTAAAAATCTTCCAGCTCTTGAGAGGCTTATAATTCAGTGATTCTTTCCTTCATTCAGAAAAGATCTATTGAGCACCTACCGAGTGCAAGCAATGTTCTGGGTGCTGGGGGGAGAATGATAAATAGAATAAAGTCCTCGCCCTCAAGAGGGTTATGTGGTGTTATGGGGGGGCAGGGCAGAGGGTATAGGTAATAAACAAATAGATGAACACATACCATAACGGAGGAGCCACTCCTGGAGACACGGTTGTGCGGGGGGGGGGGGTGTTGAAATTGCCTGGGTTTCTTTTCCTAATCTGACAAATTCCCTTTTGCCAAGAGATTCTGATATGTCCTCCCCTAAGGAGCATGCCCACCTCTCCAACACACATTCAGATCACAGCTTAAAGAGCTACAGTTGCAGCCGGCTTCCCTGGTGGCGCAGTGGTTGCGCGTCCGCCTGCCGATGCAGGGGGTGAGAGGCCCGCGTACCGCAAAAAAAAAAAAAAAAAAAAAAAAAAAAAAGAGCTACAGTTGCAAAGTGTCCCATCCCAGACTTTAAAAGGTACTGTAAGGAAATGCATGGGAATGAAAACTCAAAGTTTAGGATAGTGACTCCCTAGGAGAGGGAGACTGAGAGAGAGAGAGATGAGATTGGGGAACTCCAACTAGATCAGCGGTGTTTATTATTTTAAGCTGGGTATTAGGCGTAGGGAAATTTCTTCAATTTGCCTTTATAACTGCTGGTGTGTTCAAACTATTTCGTAATATTTGTTTAAAGTGGTCTGTGCTGAGGGTAGTGCTGAACTTTCTCTCAATGACTACTTCGCAGCCCTCTCTGTTCCTCAGAATCACCTGGCGAGCTCATATAAGGTACAGATGGCTGAGCCCTGTCTCTAGAGGTTAGCTTCAGTGTGAACGGGTGCAGCCCAGGCATGGGTGGTTTTTCAAAGTTCCTCAGTGTATTCTCACGTGCAGCCAGGGTGTGCTGGTACTCCAAGTCCAAACTCTCAAAGCCTCCGTTTCCCTCTGTGTAAATAGGGGTGCTAATTTTCCGTACCTCAGACGACGGTTCTGAGGCTTAACTGAGATAACACGTGGGAAGCCCTCAGCCCAGAGACTGACCTAGAATAAGATCTAGGTAAATGTTAGCCATTTATCACTATCATCCGCAAACAGACTCCATCTATGACAAACCCTACAGGGAGCCTGTCTTATCCATCCTGACAGGGACAGCTCAAATCTCACCACTTCCATCAAGTTTTCCCAGTCTCCTCCTCTTGATTGGACTTGGTTTGTGCAAAACACACAGTGTAGGGGATAATGGAGCTCTATGATGATTTGCCACAATCTCCCTGGTATTGCTGTCATTTGTTTATATGGCTTCCTTCCCCCCCACCCCATCACTCCTCCTGTTACTTCCTGCGGTAGATATGGGATGTGCCACCCAGCTCCTGCCCTTAAGGAAGGACTGCCTGCACAGCTGTGAGGGTACCCAGACATACCATGGGCACCTCAATCATTTCTTAATGTTTCATCATGCCTCACACTCACTACATACTTGATGGAAATATTGTATGATCACTAACCAACCAGGGAGCTCTTTTATCCCTCAGCTATCATCTCTACCTTCTCTGGCTTCCGTATAAACAGGCAGCATCCCAATCTTTTCTTTGTTAGAAAAACTGCTACACAATTAGGGCAGAGTAAAACCTTAATATATGAAATTGGTTTTGCACTAATTCTATGTATCCTTATAGTGATTTTCCCCCCAGTTTAATAATAGTCTTTGTAAGGTATTTACATGTTTCTATTAACATTTTACAGTTCAAACATAGCACCTCCCAAGAACTTTTTAGTTCTTTAGCCTAGAAGGTTTAGCCCAGAAAGAACTGAGTTGCACGTGAATAAAGAGAATGTTCTTAAACTGTAGGAGAAGATAGACATCCTCACATACACCTCCCCATTCCCTTTACTCTCTCTTAGATCTCTTTGTGAATTTTGTTATATCATTTGGTTGTGACTTGTCTTCAAGTCTCCTGCATCTAGAACTGTGCCTGACACATAGGAGGCTCAGTGACTGTTGCTGTTATGATTCCTTTTGGAATTCCTTTTGCAGTGTTTCTGCCAGCTATGATTGGGATTCTGAGCTGGCAGGGGTTGGGGGAAGGATGATAGGAAGTGACAAAGGAAATGACAAAGTTCACAAAGGAACTAAAGATTTTCCCATCTCCCCTGCAGTGCAATATATCTGATTATGCACATAATTAAACACATTCTTATGGAAGGCAATTCTCTCATAAACAACAAACAACGGAAGGTGTGTCATTATAACTAAAGCAGCACAGTACTGTGGCTATGCACCATGGGCAGGAGATGGACATTGCTTTAGTAGGGTTTGTGCCATAAAAGCCCCTTCCAGTAATGTGCCATTAACCAATAGCTTGTGTCACTTACTTGGCTTATTCTCTCTCTCTCTCTCTCTCTCTCTCTCAGTCTTTCAGTCTCTCTCTCTCTTTCAATCTCTCTCTCTCTCTCTCTCTCTCTCTCTCTCTCTCTCTCATTGCTCCAAACAATGATCTAGAGCATTTGACAGTCCCACAGTGCTGGGAAGACAAAAGTTGGGATTCAGGGATACCAAGATGGCTATTACTTAAGAAACCAAGAACCTAGAGAAAAAAGAACCTCAGCAAAATAAGCTCAAAATTCTGTGCAGCTCTTACTTTTGAAGTATTTGCTGGATCCTACGCTCCCCTGAATGAGAGGCTGGGAAACCAAGTAAAAATAGCTGCTAAGTGGCTACAAATGTTTTTAAAAAAATTACCAGTTGTATTGATTGCAAAGACTAAAATTAGAACAACAGCCCTGGAAGGAGGAGTAGCCCCAATTACACACCAAACTTTTAGTTGAGACACCAAAAGGAGAAACCAGAAATTAAGCAGCCCACAGAGAGTCCACATATAACCTGAAACTGTTTTGAACTATCTCAATACATGATTGAATCAAAGTAATCTGCCCTTAGTCTAATTGCTGGCCAAATAAATCTTCTCCAGAGATAAATAATATCATCAAGATCCTTAGAATTTTTCAAATACAATAGCCAGCATTTAATCAAAAATTATGAAGCACGCCAGAAGATAGGGCCAAAAGATTGAAAATCTAGAGAAAAAATAGACAATAGAAATACTCACAGATGATCCATTTATTTGAATTATGACACATGGAACTTAAAATAATTATGATTAATGTGTTCAAGAAAATGCATGACAAGATGGAAATTTTACCATTGAATTATTTTTAAAAGAATCAAATGTAACTTCTAACAGAGAAAAAAAATGCAATTACAGATATCATGGGGTAAAGAGATGGATTTAACAGCATATTACTACTATCAGAAGAGGAGATTATTCAGCTGGAAGACAGATTAGTAGAAAATATAAAGACAGACACACAAAGGAAAAAAATTATAAATAACCTATGGGGCAAAGAAGAAATCAAAATGAAAAATCAGAAAATATTTGGAAATGAAAGATAATAAAATACAACATTATGAAAAAATAAAATAAATAAAATAAAATACAACATTATGAAAGCTTGTAAAATACAACAAAAGCCCAGTTTAGAGGGAAATTTATAGTCTAAATGAACATACTAGAAAATAATGAAGGCTGAAAATCAATTATCTAAAGCATCCAGCTCAAGAAGCTAGGAAAATTAATGGCAAATTAGACACAAGGAAAATACAAGGAAGAAAATTTAAACGGACTAATTAATTTTAAAACATAACTTAGAAAAACTGACACAAGGACAAAATTAAAAATCTGAAAGCTTATATCTATTTAATAAACTGAATTCATAACTTAAAACTTACAAAGAAAATTCCAGGCCCAGATAGCTTTATCAGTTAATCTTTCCAAATATTTAAGAAAGAAATAACACCAATCTTACACTGACATTTCCAAGTTCATTGTATAAAATCAGAATAATCTTGACAGTAAAACCAGTAAATTTATCTTAAGAAAAAAATTTAAGCCAATATCTCTAAAAAATGTAAACTCAAAAGTCTTTTTGAAAAGTCCTACTCAGCAAAAAACATAGGCAAATAGAATCCAATAATATCTAAAAAGGAAAAGACAACACAAACAACATATTTTACTCCAAGAATAAAATGTTGATTTAGAATTTGAACATCAATAAATGTAATTTATCATATTAACAAAAGATAAAGATAAAAACATGTAATCATCTCAATAGATGCAAAAAAAGCATGCAATAATATTCAACACCTGTTTGAGATTTCAAAAATCATGCTAGAAATTTTTTTTTCTTTCCTCTTCTTATTTTATTTTACTTTTTTTAGATTTTTTTTTTTTTTTTTTGCGGTACCCAGGCCTCTCACTGTTGTGGCCTCTCCCGTTGTGGAGAACAGGCTCCGGACACGCAGGCTCAGCGGCCATGGCTCACGGGCCCAGCCGCTCCGCGGCATGTGAGATCTTCCCGGACCGGGGCACGAACCCGTGTCCCCAGCATCAGCAGGCGGACTCTCAACCACTGCGCCACCAGGGAAGCCCTTTTTTTAGAATTTTATTTATTTTTTTATACAGCAGGTTCTTATTAGTTATCCATTCTATACATATTAGTGTATATATGTCAATCCCAGTCTCCCAGTTTGTCACACCACCCTCTTTCTCCCCTTGGTAACCATACATTTGTTCTCTACATCTGTGTCTCTATTTCTGCCCTGCAAACCAGTTCATTTGTACCATTTTTCTAGGTTCCACATATATGCGTTAATATACGATATTTGTTTTTCTCTTTCTGACTTACTTCACTCTATATGACAGTCTCTAGATCCATCCACATCTCTACAAATGACCCAATTTCATTCCTTTTAATGGCTGAGTAATATTCCATTGCATATATGTACTACATCTTCTTTATCCATTCGTCTGTCAATGAGCATTTAGGTTGCTTCCATGTCCTGGCTATTGTAAATAGTGCTGTAATGAACATTGGGGTACATGTGTCTTTTTGAATTATGGTTTTCTTTGGGTATATGCTCTGTAGTGGGATTGCTGAGTCATATGGTAATTCTATTTTTAGTTTTTTAAGGAACCTCCATACTGTTCTCCATAGTGGGTGTAGCAATTTACGTTCCCACCAACAGTGCAAGAGGGTTCCCTTCTCTCCACACCCTCTCCAGCATTTGTTGTTTGATTTTCCAATGATGCCCATTCTAACTGGTGTGAGGTGATACCTCATTGTAGTTTTGATTTCATGCTAGAAATTTTAAGAAATTAATCAAGCAAGAAATAAAAATGGAACTGTCTTTAAATGAGGCAAAAAGTAAAAAAGATAAAGGATATTTACCCCAAAAATAAAATGTTTCATACATTATACTTAATGGTGAAATACTGAAAGTTTTTACCCTGAGGATGTCCATCATCACCATTATTGTTTGACAGTAGACTTTTAGAGGTCCTAGTTGGTATAATAAATCAAGAAAGAGAAATATAAATTATAAAAATTTGAAAATAAGATTAAATCATTATTATTCATTGATACATAATTGGTCACATACAATTCCAGAAATAATCTATAGATAAAATATTCAAATAAATAATTGATTTCATCAAGGTCACTAATAAAAGGTCAATACAAAAATGGATCACATTTTCATATGTTAGAAACAAAAATTAGAAAATGGAATTTTAAAATGCTACCATTTACAAAAACAACTAAAATATCAAATACCTAAGAATAAATCATAAAATTATGAAACATTACTACTGAGAGAAATCAGAAAAACTTAAATAAATAAAGGAATAAACCGCATACATAGATGGGAAGATTGCAAGTTTTAAAAATGTCAGTTCTCCCTCAATTGATACATAGAGTCAATGCAATTCCAATCAATATCTCAGCATGTATTTTTTCTGGAAACTGATAACTACTTCTAAAAATCTAGTGGAAATACAAAGGTAAAGAATAAACAACACACTGGATATCCATACTGGAAAAACGACATTACCTTGACCCTTAATTCATACCATACACAACTATAAACCCAGATTTTTTGTAAAATTAAAATATTATACATCTATAACAGAGTTGTCCAATTAAACTTTCTATAATGATGGAAATGTTTTATATCTGTACCATCCAATGTTGGAGCCTTTAACCACATATGGATTTTGAACACTTGAAATGTGTCTATTAAAATGATTGAAAATTGAGTTTTTAAAATTTTATTCATATCAAATAATTCAAATTTAAACAAAAAGACAAAAAAATATAAAACAATATTTTTTAAGATACTGAACATCAAGCAACAATGAAGAGTGGCCCTTGAGAAATGGGAAACAAACAAGGTGAGTCCTATGATTGCTTCAGCATACTGCTTGAGAGAGTTTCCACAGTGCAGGGAGAGGAAACCCAAGCAGAGCCCAGAGAAATTCCAGAGCTGAGGAGATGGAGTTGAAAGTCCAAGGAAGCCAAGGCTACTAGAGTGGCAAAAAAGAGTACCAAGAAAAAAGATAGCATCATACAGAGAGAACTCTGTAGATCTGCAGAAGGTCCCATCAAGTATTGAACAGAGAATTGATCAGCACATGTATGAAGAAACTACCCAAGGCCAGGGGAAAAACCACAAGAAAGAATCAGAAAGAATAGTATAAAGCACTCACACAAAGCTGAAAATATTACCTTTTGCCACCAGCCAAACTGGAAAACTTCATAATTCACAGGGCATCAGGCAGAGTGCTCATAGGGTCTTGCCTCAACAGTGAGCAAACATTAACCTCAACTGCTCTGATCTGCCTAATAAAACTTAAAAACGAGACCCCGTAATATCACTGCTTTCAAATAACTGCTACCCAGAACAAAGCCCAAGAATATTTATAGGAATATAAAAACATCTAGCACCCAGTGAGGTAAAATTTACAATGCCTCATAAAAAATAAAAATCTTACCAGGCATGCAAAGAACAAGATAAAACAACCAATTAAAATTAGCAGACATGGATATTAAAACAGTTATTATAACTATATTCCATATGTGCAAAATATTAAGTAGAGGCATGAAAAATATATTTAAAGACATACCAAATTTCAAAAAACACACTAGATGAAATTAACAGCAGAACAGCCATTTCAGAAGAAAAGATTAGTGAACTTGAAGATATTACAATAAAAACTATCTAAAATGAAATACAGAGAAAATACTTTTTTAAATAAAGAGAGCAAAAGTAAGCTGTGAGACAGTTTCAAGCAGCCTAGTTATATCAGTAACTGGAATTGCTGAAGGACAGGGGGAGGAAAAAGAAAAAAAATACTTGAAGAAATAATTGTTGAGATGTTTCCAAATTTGTTGAAAACTATAAAACCACAAATCCAAAATGTTCTATGAACCCCCACAAAAAAAGAAAAAATATGGAGAAAAATACACCAAGGCACATCATAGTCTAATTGTTCTAAACCAGTGATAACACGTAATCTTCGAAGCAATCAGAGGAGGGAAAGCCGTTATGTAGAGAAATAAAAGTAAGGATAACGGCAGATTTCTCACTAGAAACAATGCAAATGAGAAAAGGGTGGAGCAGCATCTTTAACATAGGTAAGAGGAAGAAAACTGCTAACCTAGAATTCTATATCCAGTAAAAATATCTTTAAAAATTAAGGTGAAATGAAGACTTTTTCAGGCATACAGAATCTGACACAATTCATCACCAGGAGATCCATATTACAAGAAATGTAAAAGAAAGTCCTTCAAGCAGAGGCAAATAATAATAGATGGAAATAAGGATCTATACAAATGATAGAAGAGCAGCAGAAGTGGTAGCCAAATCAATAAATATGTAATACTTTTTTCTTTTTATATTTTGTTAAATGATAAAACTATGAAACTTCTAGGAGAAAACAAAGGACAAAATCTTTGCGATCTTAGGTTAGGCAAAGATTTCTTAGATACAGCAACAAAAGTAGATGTATAATAGAACAAATTTATAAATTGGACTTTGTCAAAATTAAATCTTCTGCTTTTCAAAAAACACTGTTAAGAGAATGGAAAGACAAGCCACAGACTAGGAGAAGATATTTGCATGTTACATATTTGATAAAGGACTTAAGCCCAGAATTTTTTTTTTTTTTTTTTTTTGCAGTACGCGGGCCTCTCACTGTTGTGGCCTCTCCCGTTGCGGAGCACAGGCTCTGGACGCACAGGCTCAGCGGCCATGGCTCACGGGCCCAGCCGCTCCGCGGCATGTGGGATCTTCCCAGACCGGGGCACGAACCCGTGTCCCCTGCATCAGCAAGCGGACTCTCAACCACTGCACCACCAGGGAAGCCCCAGAATATTTTTTTAACTCTCAAAACTCAATAGTAAGAAAACAAACAACTTTAAAATGGGCAAAAGATTTGAACAGACACTTCACTAAAGAAAATACAAGGATGGCAAGTAAACACATGAAAAGATGCTCAATGTCATTAGTCATTTGGGAAATTCAAATTAAAACTATGAGATACCATTACACACCACCTAAAATGTCTATTATCAAAAAGACAGAAAATCCCAAGTGTTGGTGGGTATGTGGAGCAGCTAGAATTCTCATAAACAGTTGATATAAATGTAAATACTAGATTCACTGAGGTGTAATCGATATACAATAAACTACACATTTTAAAGCATACAATTGGATATGTTTTGACTTATGGATACCTGTGAAACCATTACCACAATCAGGGTAATAAACATATCCATCACCCCCAAAAGTTTCTTTGTGCCCATTTGCAATCTTTCCCTCCCAACCTTCCCCCTGTCTTCAGGCAACAATTGATCTGTTTTCTGTAACAATAGATTTGTTTGTATTTTCTAGAATTTTATATAAAAAGAATCATACAGCATGTACTCTTTTGTTCTGGTTCTGCTTCTTTCAGCATAATCATTTTAGAGATTTATCATGTTGTTGAGTGTATCAATATTTCATTCATTTTTATTGCTGAGTAATATTCCATTGTATGGATATACTACAATTTATTCATTCAGTTGTTGATGAACATGTGGGTTATTTTCAGTTTTAGGCTATTATGAATAAAGCTGCTATGAACACATATCAGTTTTTCTATTGCTGCCATAACAAATTATCACAAACCTAGTGGCATAACATAACATAGATTTATTGTCTTACAGTTCTACAGATCAGAAGTCTGACAATGGTCTAAAATCAATGTGTCAGCAGGGGTGAGTTCTTTTCTGGAGACTCTAGAGGAGAATCCATTTCCTGCTCTTCCAGTTACGAGAGGTACCCACATTCCTTGGTTGTGGCCCCTTCCTCCATCTTCAGAGCCAGCAATATTGCATCTCTCTGACCTTTCTTCTGTTGCCACATCTCTCTCTGATCACAACTAAGAAACATTCTCTGCTTTTAAGGATTAATGTGATTAGATTGGGCTCACCTAGATAATTCAGTCTAATTTCCTCATCTCAAAGTCAGTAACCTTAATTACATCTGAAAAGTCCTTTTTGCTGTGTAAAGTAACATAATCACAGTTTCAGGGATCAGGGTGTGGACATTTTTGAAGTGGGTAGTGGTGGCCATTATTCTGCCTGTTCTGTGATGTCCATTTCCTTTCGTTTCTCTTGGGTAAATACCTAGGAGCAGATTGGCTGGATCATGTGGTAGGTGTATGTTTAACCTTTTAAGAAACTGAAAAGCTGTTCTCCAAAGTGCTTGTAATATTTTATTGTAAAAGAAATCTAAGTAGCTACATGAGGCTAGTGATGACTGTATTAGATGATGAAGTTCTAGAATATAAAATAAGAGAATATATGCATGACACTGGGCATACATAAAAATTTCTTAAACCAAAAGCAACAATCATCAAGGAAATGATTGATAAATTGAACTTCATTAAAATTAAGAATTAAAGGGGCTTCCCTGGTGGCGCAGTGGTTGAGAATCTGCCTGCCAATGCAGGGGACACAGGTTCGAGCCCTGGTCCAGGAAGATCCCACATGCCGCGGAGCAACTAGGCCCATAAGCCACAACTACTGAGCCTGCGCATCTGGAGCTTGTGCTCTGCAATGGGAGAGGCCGCAATAGTGAGAGGCCCGTGCACCATGATGAAGAGTGGCCCCTGCTCGCCGCAACTAGAGAAAGCCCTCACGCAGAAACGAAGACCCAACACAGCCAAAAATAAATAAATAAATAAATAAATGAAATGACGTAAAATAAATAAATAAATAAATAAATAAATAAATAAATAAATAAATAAATAAATAAATAAATAAATAAATAAATAAATAAATAAATAAATAAATAAATAAATAAATAAATAAATAAATAAATAAATAAATAAATAAATAAATAAATAAATAAATAAATAAATAAATAAATAAATAAATAAATAAATAAATAAATAAATAAATAAATAAATAAATAAATAAATAAATAAATAAATAAATAAATAAATAAATAAATAAATACAGCATTAAGAGGGTGAAATGGCAAGTCATAGAGTAGTAAAAGATATTTGCTTTATAAGTATTAATAAGTTGTATGTGTGTGTAGGACTTGTATCCAGAATACGTAAAAACCAACAAATCACAAAAGAAAAATAGAGAACCCAATTTTTTAACACAGGCAAAAGACTTGTACTGGAACTTCTCAAAAGAGAATACTCAAATGGCCAAAGACCACATGAAAATGTGGTCCTTATCATTAGTCATCAGGGAAATGAAACTTAAAACTTCAATGAGGTACAGTGCACACCCACCAGAATGGTTAAAAATTTCAAGAAATGTTTAAAAACATTAAACTAAATGTTCGTGAGGGTATGGAGCAATTGGAATGTTCACACACTACTGGTAGGAGTGTTAATTATAATTAAATTTCAAACACTTTGAAAAATCTTTACAAAATCTAAACATATATAGTCCCTATAAATTAGTAATTCCGTCTTTGGTATATGCCCATCATAATGCACACAATGTGCATCAAAAAACATGTATAAAAATGTTCATAACACTCTTATTCATAAAAGTCAAAAACAAGAAACAACTCAAATGTCTATCAATAATAGAATGAATAAATAATACATAACATATAGACACATACACACACACAATAGAATACAATAGAGCAATGAAAATGAAAAAATACTGCCATACTCTCAAACATGAATGAATCTCACAAATACAATGTTCATTGAGTAAAAGAAACAAGACACCAACGAGTACATACCGAATAATGAATAGTGTTAGAAGTCAGAATAGCAGTTACCTTTGGGAGAGAGTAGGTATTGGCCAGAAGAGGATAAGAGAGAATGTTCTGGGCAGCTGATAAGGTTCTGCCTCTTGATGTGTGTGGTGGTTACACAGGTTGTTCACTTTGTAAAAAATTTAAAAATTATCTTCTTCTATAACTATAAATTATGTACTTTTCTGTGTATACACTGTACTTGAATTTTAAAGTTTAGTAAAAAAAATTCTCATTTAAAAAAACAATCAAAAAATTTAAAAGAAGAAATCAGTGACCTAGATAAAGTCCTGCCTTCAAGTTATAGGTGGGAGATGCTCAACTGTAAGCATCCTTCCTGACTAGCCAGCACTAGCTTGCTCTCCCCTACCTGTCATTTCTCCAGATCAGACAATAAGACAATAAATAGCCTCACCAGAAGAAAGAAATAATTGCAACCACACAATTTTTGACTTGAGATTTTCCTGGTTTTACACCTAATTTAACTAAACCATTCTCCCCCCGCTTCCCTCACTCCCAGCCCCTCATCCCATTTCTGCGTCCATTTCACTCAGCTGAAACAACAGAGACGAGCAGATTCAGGTAGAGTGCAGAGGCAATTATAAAATAGATACTTGTAAAGGCATCACTGCCATTTGTGCTACTTGAAATATTATCCCTTATGAGTTTTCTCACTGAATTAGTGCCATTTAATGTGTGCATATGGCCAAGGGGAAAATATAAAATTGATCAACGAGAACAGGAAAATTACTCCGGAGAATCTTTGTGGCTTTGTGAATTGTTGCTTGACATTGTGGTTTTACCAGATATAATGGCATGATTTACAATTTACAACAGGGCTTGGGGGATGCGGATACAAACACTTTTACTTAGAATACCAGGAGCAGATGGGGAAAAAAAAAATACAGACTGGACTTGGTCCAGATGCTGAGGATGTTACACATATTCCGACTCCTACATGAAGGCATAAATAACAGCAATTCCTCATCGTCCACAGAAAGGCAAGAAATCCTCACAAAGGTAACCCGAACAGTGGATAGATACGAAATAATTTCTCTATGTCAAATTATTTTGGAGTATATGTGTTACAGTCTGTGGTTCTGCTTTGCTTTTTCTAGTGGGGGTAGCTGATGAACTAGTTATTCATGATATTGCACACAAAAGCATGAAATTGCATCATGAAGACAAAATTCTAGAGGAGCTGGGAAGCTCAGAGCCATCCCATTTTTCAGTTCTGTCCCAATATGCATGTCTACCCAGCCATACACTCCATGCTAGAAATGGACAATTTTACCTTTCAGGCTGATAAGTAAGAATTGTGATAAACTTATAAAGATACCCAGACCGGGATCCTAGTATCAGAGCTTCCACCAAATAGCTCTATGACATTTGACAAGACTCTTACCTGATCAAGATCTTGATTTCCTCATCAATAAACCTAGTGGAAGATGACCAGATGATTGCTTAGGCCAACCTGACTCTAAGTAGCCTGTGGTCAGTTTAAGCAGAGCTCTCTCTCCTGTAAGACCTCTCTCTTTCCCAGTCTCATCGCCTTCGAAAATCATTATTTACACTTTGAAAGTTTCAATATTCTAGTTCCTGTTGCACTCCAATCTCAGGAGCAGATGACAATGGTTATAAAAGCAATAAAGAAATTAAGTAAACAGTGGAGATGTTAACTAAGAGATGAAAGCAAGATTTGCCAGAGATAAACTGCAACATAATCAATAGAATGTTGGTTGTATTTCCAATTATCTGGGTATTAGTATGATGCTCATCTCCTCTGAGGAAAGACCCAGAGGAAAGGAAATAAAATGCAGTAGGAGGGATAGCAGTTAGAGATAGGGAAGAACTTCCCGAGAGCTGTTCAGACTAGAACTTATTATAGAATTGCATTTGGGTCTTGTTTTGTAGTACCTGCCCTTTGGGTCCAGTTTTTCCCAGGTCTAAGTTGGTGGGGAAGAGGTGATGATAATCAAATTCTCAATAGAACTATATTTATTTAAAAGGTCATATGACTGTTCAATAAAAAGGTAGAGAAGGAAAGGGCAGTGTTAAAAAATAATTGATAGGATGTTCCAACTCCAAAAGGTTTGGAATGGCTGCATTACGGGATCTCCTTCCCTGGGGGAGTCCTTTGGGACTATTGGCCTCTGGAGAATAGAGACTAGGCTTGGAGACAAATGAAGAATCAGGTGATTGCTAGAGGCCTGACCCAAACAGATAATTATCATTTAGGCTAAAATGAGAGCACGTCCCAGGTAGCATATTTCACAAGTGCCAGTTGCTCTTATATGCGGTTTGTGAGGAGGTAGCCTATGTGAGGTTGCTGAGAGTTTGAGGCAGAAAACCTGTCCACTGCACTCACCCCCTCAGCACCCCTCAAGTCCCTTCTCCCCTTGACCTTGGGGCCACACAGAGGCTGTAGCAAACACTGCCTTCTCAGAGGAGGAGCCCTGAAGGGGCAGCTCAGAGTATGACAGAAATGATGGTGGAAACAAAACTGTGAAGATCAGGAACTCAACCCCTGAGCACAGAAGGCCATGAGACCATCTTTCCCCTCCTTCTGTCCCTGGATGTGGCTTCACGGATTCAGACGGCTTAGCATCCCAGGGAAGAGTGAAAAGCTCTAATGGAGGCTAACAAATTATGTGAACCTAGCCAAAGAGAAATTAAGAAGTTGTAGCAGATCTCAAGGTAAACTCATTTTAGCATATTTCGTAGCTAACATCAGAACATCTGGGAAAATCTGCTCTTAGCTCTGGGAAGATTTCTTGACTGCATTCATTCCTGCATAATGTAGGCAAATTACTTAACCTCTCTGGTTCTTGTTTCCACCAGAACCTTTCCCATCAAGTGTTTAGATATTGTACAAAAATGCATATAGTACAAAAAGATTTAAGAGAAATAAATAGTTGCAGGAGTGAGAGCAAAGGAAAAATATGATTATAAACAGAAAAATTGTAGTTTTAGTGGCATTCACACATGAAACATAAGACACATAGTCTTCTTAAGCCAGTGGAGATAGGCTAAAATTTGGCCTTTGAGCTTCTGGGAAGCCAAAGCAAAAAGGAAAAGATCAGTTATAAAATACAAGGTGTACATGTAGTGCAAAGGAAGCCAAAACTTTCCTTAAACAGATACCGGGAAGGAATTTTTAGAAGGTCTTTATAAGATTCTATATGATGCAGTGACAGCATCTTCTACAAAATTCCTAAACCCTAAGAGATACATGTGGCTATTAAGGTCCCCAATTTCTCTAGAGATAGACTAGGAAAGATACCACAGATCAACGAAACTATTTCAAGAGGTTATTATGAAGTCAAAAAGAACTGATTGCTGAAAGCCTGAGCACTAGGAGATGAAAGTAATTTGGTTGAGGTGGCTCACGAATGAATGTGTCATGCCTCCACCATGGAGAATCTGGCCAGCTTGATGGTGCATTTAGCAAGACCAGATGAATCCTGATACTTTGTCTCTAACTTGTGTAAGGGGAAAATTTATCTTTTATTTACCAAAGTTACATTATGCAGGGACTATGTCCAATATAAATAATATCTATAGGGTCTCTCACCACAGCACATACATAGTAGGGTTTTTTTTTTGAAACCCTGCTATGGGTGATAGAATGAATATGTAAATTTCTGTTCTCAATCTAATACTTTAGTATTAGCTATCAGTGAGTGTTTAAGATCATATCATAATTAAACTTGGGCTACAAAAAAAAAATCCACAAAAGCAAAATTCATCACTATGTCAGCCTTAAAAGATTCCATTTTGATATGGCAACTCCTACTTAAGGGGCAGCAGCGATGGGCTAAATTACCACACTATTAGATGGTGAATATTGGTGCCCACATAGGCACAGTTTACTGACTTGAAATAGACGTTGTCATTGGACATTACTAGCCAGATCACGTGTGTCCAGTTAGTCTCAAAAATTTTATCTGGAACTTTTTGTTCAAATAAAATTGACATAGACGGATACACAAACAGTAGCTGAGCTATTCTAGTTGAGGGGTTAGGGGACCCCAATAACTCACTTCAGATGGCACCAAAATCGGCCCCACCTGCCCTCCCAAATGTACCCACATGCTAACACCCTGGTTTCTGAGGACATGAGAGAACCCAACCTCCTCTCAGGTTATGGAGGAGGAGAAAGGAGGCATCCCTGACTTGCCCAAGGCCACACAATCTTAAGACCACAGAAAAGCGCAGCAACCCGGAACCAAACAAAAGGGCGTTTGGAAAGTGAGCCAGAAGAAATCATGACAAGCCAAGGCACACACAGACCAGGAGGTACAGGTTCCCATTCCCGGCATCCTCCTCCTTGGGCAAGCCCTGGCAGGGGCGCAAATGATGTCTCTTCACCCAGGAGGGAAAAGGGAATAACCCAACCCCAGAAAAAGAAAAGGAATAGCAAGAGAAGTGAAACACCCTGCTCGATCTTGGTGGGATCTTCACTCCCTTTTGAGGACACCTGGCAAGCCAGGGAACACCTTGCTTCAACACCAGCATCTCCGGCAGAGGCCACAGGCAGCCTCCTCCTCGCCTTCCCCGCTGGTCACCACCCTTCAGCATCCACCGCGGCCACCACCACCGCAGCAGCAGTGACAGCAATCCTGAACAGACCCCAAAAACTCCAGCTAATTAAAGACAAATAATGAAACACATTCAGGCAGGGGAAGGTTGGCAAAGGCCCCCTGCATTGTGTGACCACCTTGGCACTGAAATGGTTAGAGACCGCATCCCTCCACGGCGCCTCCTCTCATTGCGGTGGAGAGCTCTTGAGAACGTTATTAGCTGGGTGTGCGCCTTGCCGTTTTTCCACACGAGGCAGATGGGTAATTACGAAGCTAATAGTCTGATTGAGAGAAATCAGATGCAGTGGTTTGCCCAATTAGATGATACATTAGCTTCCTTCTTTGTAAGCAGCTAATGTGTGAAGCAAAGTGGTATTTTCGAGGGTCAGAATCCTTAAACAAGTGCCGAGTTGCAGATTATTGTATCTCTCTTTTTTTTTCTAATGGAGGAAAAGTGCTAAGTCTTCATTACTAAAAGCATAGAAAATGCAAATCAGCTTCTGAAACAAAAGAGAGAAGGGACAGGCGAGAATATTTGGTGTCCGATATGTCAACCTACAACATCAATTACATTGAAATGCAATGCATGGCAGCCTAATCAAGGATAGTATAATTGTAATAATTGCGTGCTTTTGTTGGAGAGCTGCTGCTGTTGTTATTTGTCAACCATTTGTTCCTCTCTATTGTTAAGGGGGGGAAAAATTTTTTTTTTAATGTAACTGAGAGATTGTGTAGGTAATGGGTGAGCAGGCAGCCATCCTCAGAATGTGTATGAGGGGTCTTGCTTCCCTGCTACATGGCGGCTCCTCCGTGGCCCAAGTGAGTTGCTGGGACAGCGACATGGGCTTGGGGCAGGAAGGGACAAAGTGGCCGGCCCTGCTAGGGTGGGCTTCAGTCTCTGTGTCCCTAGTGTCCTGGGGCAGAGGCTAGCCGAGTGCTGGGCCTGAAGAGACTGGGAAGAAAGCAGTGCCAGTGGAAAAAGCCTCACGCCACATCCTTCTCCTCCTTAGCAAATAAAAAGAGATGGAGAAGAGGCCAAGGAGATATAACTGGTCCACTGACTTCTCCACCTCATTCTGCTTCTTGAAGTTTGCGGCTAAAGAAGGATTTGTTTTGTTTTTGTAAATGACCTTTGCCTGCAAAACTCCCATGGGAAGGGGGGCGGGAGAGATCTTGGGTAAAATAACAACAGAATGAAAGATATGGTAGCTGGTACACCAGCCAGGATAGCACTGTCCCCCAAGGCACAGATGGCAGCAGGGCTCAAAGGCTCAACTCCAACTCCCTTCCTCACTGGCCTGGCGAGACCAGCCTTTCTGCAGCCTCCCAGGGCCTCGAATCTTCCTGAGCCGCACCCGTTATCTGGAGAGACACCAAACCCAGGATGCTCTCGAATCTCCAGCAGATGGAAAGAGCCCTTGAAATGCTTCTAACTTATAGAGACACATATCTTCTCCTCACCCTTCCCCCGCTCCATGCCCACTTTTTTTTTTTTTCATGTGTATAGATGTTTCCTGAAGCATCCTAACAGGGAAGGGAGAAGAGAAAAAGTCAGCTTAATAGCCAATTCTAGAAAGAAAAAGAAAACACAACACAACAAAACGGAGATGTTCATGAAAAGCCGAAGTTGAGCTGGAAAATTCTCCTTAGGAGAAGCGCTCAGCATTCGGATCAGATAAGAGGTTTATTTTCTCACTTCGATTGGTCTTGCCAATAGGTTGAAACAGAGGCACAATGGAAACGGGCTAAAACATTTAACAGAGCTGTTAAATCTCATTCTCCACAGCTCAAAAAGAACAATCCCGGGCCCCGTCTTTACGGAGGGGAGGCTTCACGGGCTGTAGGAGGCTTTGCGTGTATCCCTGACAATCCTGTACATACTCCAAAACTCACACTAATTAAAAGCAAATAATCAAACACATTCAATTTGAAAAGTTGGCAAACTCGCGTGTATTATTGCGTTAGCACCTTGGCATGGAAATGCTCACATCGCGCTAATCTCGTTGTGCAGAAGAGCTCTTGAGTTCCTATTCACCCAGCCCATGCCCCCTCCTCCCCTCCGCCTCCCCTCTGGGCTGCGTCCCCCACCCCAGCCCCCTGCAGCTCCCCCACCAACTCTCCTGCTTTACCAGCAAAATAAGAAAGAAACTGGACCTCAAGATGGGCATTTGCTTTCGTTTGGGTGTGACAGAGGTCTGATGGAGAAAAGGTGTCCTTCCTCTCCCTGGCTTCTTATTTACCTACCTAGAGAGAAAAGGTTGGTGAGATCCTGCAATTTTTATATAAAGTTTGCAGCAGCGGTAAGCCTTGGCTAAACCATTCAGTCACCACCCTCACCCCCTGACGCCACCCTCCTGGGTACACTTCTTGTCAAACTGGTAGCTGAATCTGAGCGATGAGCTGACAGAATGAGAAGAAACCTTCAGATCCAATGCTGTTGCCTCTGGGATTTGAGTTTCTTAGGGGCTGGCTGAGGGATGAGAGGAAAGAGTGGGCCAGAGAAATGCAAAACTCCTGCCATCAAGAATGGGGTGAGATGAGCTCAGACCAGCCAGAATTTTTCTGGCAGATCTGCTACCTAAGGCACATTTTTCTTCCATCCTGGGCCACTGCCAATCACAGCCTCCCAGCATCCAGGGCTAGGAGGAAGACGGGCAGCTTGTCCTCAGCTCCAAACAAAAGGAAAACAAATAAAGTCACATTCAGCTGCATGACATTCGTGTCAGATGAAAGAGGAGCAGGACAGGCAGTTTCTGTAGCGGGTTCTGGGGGGCAAAGAACAGGTGCGTGAAGTGAGCTCCTACGAGTAGGTGCTTGAAGGACCCGTGGGGAATCCTTGCCAGGGAGACTCCTGATTTGTCTGTGGGTGATGAGGCCTAGAGGGCTGTTACCTGAAGTCCAAACTTCCAGGTCACTTTCCAGTATGTCCTCGAGCACAGTAATTAATCAAGAGCATCAATGTGTTGGTACTTTCATTTGTTCAGAAAGAATTCTCTGAGGAAAGCATGAGCCAAGTGTCTTGGTTGAATTCTTGCTTGTGTATGGAGCCAGTACAAATGCTGTATCGGACAGTTCTTGCAAAAGCTGACCACTCCCTTCTCCTTCTTGTTAATCTGTTCCATGGGTTTCATCTGAACCTCCCGCTGTTAAAATGACCCCCTCTTTCCTTACCAAGTTTCTGTCCCTTGTTTCATTTATTACTCAATTACTCATTCAATCATTCGTTCCTTACTACATTCATTCAACAAACATTTATTAAGAAATAAGATTCTAAAGGTACTGCAATCAACCACGAGAATACAAAGGTGAATGCGGTTAGATTCAGACACTCTAATCCGGGGTATTTACCCAAAAGAACTGAAAGCAGTGAATTAAATAGATAATTGTACACCAATGTTCACAGCTGCATTATTCACAATAGCCTAAAGGTGGAAACAACACAATGCCCATCAATGGATGAATGGATAAGCAAAATGTGGTGTACACATACAATGGAATATTATTCAGCCTTAAAAAGAAAGAAATTCTGACACGCGCTTCAACATGGATGAACCTTGGAGATGTTATGCTAAGTGAAATAAGCCAGTCACAAAAGGACAAATACTGCATGATTCCACTTATATGAGGTACCTAGAGTAATCAAATTCATAGAGGCAAAGGCTAGGGGGAGTTAGTTAGTGTTTAATGAGTACAGAGTTTCAGTTTCTGAAGATGAGAAAATTCTGGAGCTGGATGGTGGTGATAGTTGCACAATAATGCGAATGTACTTAATGCCACAGAACACTACACTTGAAAATGGTTAAAATGGTCAGTCTTCTGTTAGGTACATTTTACTGCAGTGAAAATCAAATACAAAAAGAAGTGAATAAGGTTAATCATAGTCCTCAAATAACGTGGAGCAAGGGAAGAAGACAGGTTTAAAAAATATATAGTGAGTGCAATACTGTGAGGTGAGTACCATACCCACACAGGGAACAAGGGGAAATGGGGTATAAGGGCAGGCGGGGGGGTCCAGAGTCTGGAGAGATGGCATTCATGCTGCCCTAGATTAGGGTATCTCTGAGCCTCAGTTTCCTCATCCACAAAAGGGGAGAGTAACAATCAGCCTCCATTTCTTGAGCACCTACAGGGTGTCAGGCACCACTCCAGGTCCTTTAGTTCATCAGACCTCACATTTGACCAATAACATGGAAATTTTACCACAAATTTCCCACGAGCAAACAGAGTTAAGAGATTGATGGATGTCCCAAAACCCATAACTAGTAAATTGGGGCTCCAGGGTTTGAACACAGACCTGCACGAATTTCTAGCCCATGTTTTTCTCACTACACTAGCAGTTTGCGACTGTAAAGTCTCTTTCAAATTTAAGGGACAGCTTACTGAAAACAATAGGTCTTGGGAAGAGTGTGTTTCCTAGGGCTTAATTGTGTCCCCCACAAAAAATGGTTGGAATCCTAACCCTTACTACCTCAGAATGTGACCTTATTTGGAAATAGGGTCTTTACAGAGGTAATCAAGTTAAAATGAGATGATTAGGGTGGGCCCTAATCCAATAAAACAGGTGTTGTTATAAAAAGGGGAAATTTGGAGGAGACCTTCAAGATGGCAGAGGAGTAAGATGCTGAGATCACCTTCCTCCCCACAAATACATCAGAAATACATCTACACGTGGAACTGCTCCTACAGAACACCCACTGAACGCTGGCAGAAGACCTCAGACCTCCCAAAAGGCAAGAAACTCCCCACCTACCTGGGTAGGGCAAAAGAAAAAAGAAAAAACAGAGACAGAGAATAGGGACGGGACCTGCACCAGTGGGAGGGAGCTGTGAAGGAGGAAAGGTTTCCACACACTAGGAAGCCCCTTCTCGGGCGGAGACTGAGGGTGGCGGAGCGGGGAAGCTTCGGAGCCGCGGAGGAGAGCGCAGCAACAGGGTGCGGAGGGCAAAGCGGAGAGATTCCTGCACACAGGATCGGTGCCGACCGGCACTCACCAGCCCGAGAGGCCTGTCTGCTCACCCGCCGGGGTGGGTGGGGGCTGGGAGCTGAGGCTCGGGCTTTGGTCGGATCCCAGGGAGAGGACTGGGGGTGGCGGTGTGAACACAGCCTGAAGGGGTTAGTGCGCCACAGCTGGCCGGGAGGGAGTCCGGGAAAAAGTCTGGAACTGCCGAAGAGGCAAGTGACTTTTTCCTCCCTCTTTGCTTCCTGATGAGCGAGGAGAGAGGATTAAGAGCGCCGCTTAAAGGAGCTCCAGAGATGGGCACGAGCCGCGGCTATCAGCGCAGACCCCAGAGACGGGCATGAGACGCTAAGGCCGCTGCTGCAGCCACCAAGAAGCCTGTGTGCGAGCACAGGTCACTCTCCACACCTCCCCTCCCGGTAGCCTGTGCAGCCCGCCACTGCCGGGGTCCCGGGATCCAGGGACAACTTCCCCGGGAGAACGCACGGCACGCCTCCGGCTGGTGCGACATCACACCGGCCTCTGCCGCCGCAGGCTCGCCCCGCACCCGGACCCCTCCCTCTCCCCGGCCTGAGTGAGCCAGAGCCTCCGAATCAGCTGCTCCTTTAACCCCATCCTGTCTGAGAGGGGACAGACGCCCTCAGGAGACCTTCACGCAGAGGCGGGGCCAAATCCAAAGCTGAACCCCGGGAGCTGTGCGAACAAAGAAGAGAAAGGGAAATCTCTCCCAGCAGCCTCAGGAGCAGCAGATTACATCTCCACAATCAACGTGATGTACCCTGCATCTGTGGAATACCTGAATAGACAGCGAATCATCCCAAAATTGAGGAGGTGGACTTTGGAAGCAAATGTAGACTTGGGGTTTGCTGTATGCGACTGACTAGTTTCTGATTTATATATTTATCTTACTTTTTAGTATTTAGAGCTGATTAACATTGGTAGATTTGTTTATTGATTTGGTTGCTCTCTCCCTTCTTTTTTTTATATATAGATATATTTTTTTTCCTTTTTCTCTTTTTTTGAGTGTGTATGTGTATGCTTCTTTGTGTGATTTTGTCTGTATAGCTTTGCTTTCACCATTTGTCCTAGGGTTCTGTCTGTCCTTTTTGTTTGTTTGTTTTTTTAGTATAGTTTTTAGCTTTTGTTATCATTGGTGGATTTGCTATTTGGTTTGGCTGCTCTCTTCTTTCATTCTTTTTTTCTTTCTTTTATTACTTTTTATTTTTAATAATTTTTTAATTTTTTATTTTAATAACTTTATTTTATTTTATTTTTCTTGCTTGTTATTTTCTCCCTTTTCTTCTGAGCCATGTGGTTGACAGGGTCTTGATGATCCGCCCGGGTGTCAGGCCTATGGCTCTGAGGTGGGAGAGCTGAGTTCTGGATATTGGTCCCCCAGAGACCTCTCAGCTCCGTGAAATATCAAACGGCTAGAGCTCTCCCAGAGATCTCCACCTCAACGCTAAGAGGCAGCTCCACTCAACGATCAGCAAGCTACAGTGCTGGACACCCTATGCCAAACAACTAGCAAGACAGGAACACAACCCCACCCATTAGCAGAGAGGCTACCTAAAATCATAATAAGTTCACAGACACCCCAAAACACACCACCGAATGCGGTCCTGCCCACCAGAAAGACAAGACACAGCATCATCCACCAGAACACAGGCATCAGTCCCCTCCACCAGAAAGCCTACGCAACCCACTGAACCAGCCTTAGCCACTGAGGGCAGACACCAAAAACAATGGGAACTACGAACCTTCAGCCTGCAAAAAGGAGACCCCAAACACAGTAAGTTAAGCAAAATGAGAAGACAGAGAAACACACAGCAGATGAAGTAGAAAGGTAAAAAATCACCAGACCAAACAAATGAAAAGGAAATACGCTGACTACCGGAAAAAGAATTCAGAGTAATGATAGTGAAGATATCCAAAATCTTGGAAATAGAATGGAGAAAATACAAGAAAATTTTGACAAGGACCTAGAAGAACTAGAGAGCAAACAAACAATGATGAACAACACAATAAATGAAATTTAAAATTCTCTAGAAGGAATCATTAGCATAATAACTAGGGAGAAGAACAGATAAGTGACCTGGAAGATAAAATAGTGGAAATAACTACTGCGGGGCAGCATAAAGAAAAAAGAATCAAGTCCAGGAAGCACAGAGTCCCATACAGGATAAACCCAAAGAGAAACACACCAAGACACATATAAATCAAACTATCAAAAATTAAATACAAAGAAAAAATATTAAAAGCAGCAAGGGAAAAACAACAAATAACATACAAGGGAAACCCCATAAAGTTAACAGTTGATCTTTCAGCAAAAACTCTGCAAGCCAGAAGGGACTGGCAGGACATATATAAAGTGATGAAGGGGAAAAACCTACAACCAAGATTACTCTACCCAGCAAGGATCTCATTCAGATTCGATGGAGAAATTAAAACCTTTACAGACACGCAAAACCTAAGAGAATTCAGCACCACCAAACCAGCCTTACAGCAAATGTTAAAGGAATTTCTCTAGGCAGGAAACATAAGAGAAGGAAAAGACCTACAATAATAAACCCAAAACAATTAAGAAAATGGTAATAGGAACATACATATCGATAATTACCTTAAGTGTAAATGGATTAAACGCTCCAACCAAAAGGCACAGACTGGCTGAATGGATACAAA
>NC_041217.1:32541140-32557804 GCF_002837175.3 Physeter macrocephalus
TAAATAAGGAAACACAAGCTTTAAATGATACATTAAACAAGATGTACTTAACTGATATTTATAGGACATTCCATCCCAAAACAACAGAATACACTTTCTTCTCAAGTGCTCATGGAACATTCTCCAGGATAGATCATATCTTGGGTCACAATCAAGCTTTGGTAAATTTAAGAAAATTGAAATCATATCAAATATCTTTTCCAACCACAACTGTGTGAGACTAGATATCACTTACAAGAAAAAACCTGTAAAAAATAACACATGGAGGCTAAACAATACACTACTAAATAACCAAGAGATCACTGAAGAAATCAAAGAGGAAGTAAAGAAATACCTAGAAACAAATGACAATGAAAACACGGTGACCCAAAACCTATGGGATGCGGCAAAAGCAGTCCTAGGAGGGAAGTTTACAGCAATACAATCCTACCTCAAGAAACAAGAAACATCTCAAATAAAAAACCTAACCTTACACCTAAAGCAATTAGAGAAAGAAGAACAAAAAAAACCCCCAAAGTTAGCAGAAGGAATGAAATCATAAATTTCCGATCAGAAATAAACGAAAAAGAAAAGAAGGAAATGATAGCAAAGGTCATAAAACTAAAAGCTGGTTCTTTGAGAAGATAAACAAAATTGATAAACCATTAGCCAGACTCATCAAGAAAAAAAGGGAGAAAACTCAAATCAATAGAATTCGAAATGAAAAAGGAGAGGTAACAACAGACACAGCAAGCAACTCTATGCCAATAAAATGGACAACCTGGAAGAAATGGACAAATTCTTAGAAAAGCACAACTTTCCAAGACTGAACCAGGAAGAAATAGAAATTATAAACAGACCAATCACAAACACTAAAATTGAGACAGTGGTTAAAAATCTTCCAACAAACAAAAGCCCAGGACCAGATGGATTCACAGGCAAATTCTATCAAACATTTAGAGAAGAGCTAACATGTATCCTTCTCAAACTCTTCCAAAATATAGCAGAGGGAGTAACAACCGCAAACTCATTCTACGAGGCCACCATCACCCTGATACCAAAACCAGAGAAAGATGTCACAAAGAAAGAAAACTACAGGTCAATACCAGTGATGAATATGGATGCAAAAATCCTCAATAAAATACTAGCAAACAGAATCCAACAGCACATTAAAAGGATCATACACCATGGTCAAGTGGGGTTTATCCCAGGAATGCAAGAATTCTTCAATATATGCAAATCAATCAATGTGATAAACCATATTAAGAAATTGAAAGAGAAAAACCATATGATCATCTCAATAGATGCAGAAAAAGCTTTTGACAAAATTCAACACCCATTTATGATAAAACGCCTCCAGAAAGTAGGCATAGAGGGAACTTACCTCAACATAATAAAGGCCATATATGACAAACGCACAGCCAAGATCATTCTCAATGGTGAAAAACTGAAACCATTTCCACTAAGGTCAGGAACAAGACAAGGTTGTACCCTCTCACCACTATTATTCAAAATAGTTTTGGAAGTTTTAGCCACCGCAATCAGAGAAGAAAAACAAATAAAAGGAATCCAAATCAGAAAAGAAGAAGTAAAGCTGTCACTGTTTGCAGATGACATGATACTATACATACAGAATCCTAAAGATGCTACCAGAAAACTTCTAAGCTAATCAATGAATTTGGTTAAGTTGCAGGATACAAAATTAGTGCACAGAAATCTCTTGCATTCCTATACACTAATGATGAAAAATCTGAAAGTGAAGTTAAGAAAACACTCCCATTTACCGTTGCAACAAAAAGAATAAAATACCTCGGAATAAACCTCCCTAAGGAGACAAAAGACCTGTATGCAGAAAACTATAAGACACTGATGAAAGAAATTAAAGATGAAACAAACAGATGGTGAGATATACCATGTTCTTGGATTGCAAGAATCAACATTGTGAAAATGACTCTACTACCCAAAGGAATCTACAGATTCTATGCAATCCCTATCAAACTACCAATAGCATTTTTCACAGAACTAGAACAAAAAATTTCACAATTTGTATGGAAACACAAAAGACCCCGAATAGCCAAAGCAATCTTGAGAAAGAAAAACGGAGCTGGAGGAATCAGGCTCCTGGACTTCAGACTATACTACAAATCTACAGTAATCAAGACAGTAAGGTACTGGCACAAAAACAGAAATATAGATCAATGGAACAGGATAGAAAGCCCAGAGATAAACCCATGCACATATGATCACCTTATCTTTGACAACGGAGGTAAGAATATACAATGGAGAAAAGATAGCCTCTTCAATAAGTGGTGCTGGGAAAACTGGACAGCTACATGTAAAAGTATGAAATTAGAACACTCCCTAACACCATACACAAAAGTAAGCTCAAAATGGATTAAAGACCTAAATGTTAAGGCCAGACACTATCAAACTCTTAGAGGAAAACATAGGCAGAACACTCTATGACATAAATCACAGCAAGATCCTTTTTGACCCACCTCCTAGAGAAATGGAAATAAAAACAAAAATAAACAAATGGGACCTAATGAAACAAAAGCTTTTGTACAGCAAAGGAAACCATAACCAACATGAAAAGACAACCCTCAGAATGGGAGAAAATATTCACAAATGAAGCAACTGACAAAGGATTAATCTTCAAAATTCACAAGCAGCTCATATAGCTCAGTATTAAAAAACCAAACAACCCAATCCAAAAATGGGCAGAAGACCTAAATAGACATTTCTCCAAAGAAGACATACAGATTGCCAACAAACACATGAAAGGATGCTCAACATCACTAATCATTAGAGAAATGCAAATCAAAACTACAATGAGGTATCACCTCACAGCAGTCAGAATGGCCATCATCAAAAAATCTACAAACAATAAATGCTGGAGAGGGTGTGGAGGAAAGGGAACCCTCTTGCACTGTTGCTGGGAAGTAAATTGATAGTCACTATGGAGAACAGTCTGGAGGTTCCTTAAAAATCTAAAAATAAAACTACCATACGACCTAGCAATCCCACTACTGGGCATATACCCTGAGGAAACCATAATTCAAAAAGAGTCATGTACTACAATGTTCATTTCAGGTCTATTTACAATAGCCAGGACATGGAAGCAACCTAAGCAACCACTTTTTCCTTTTGGGAACGTAGAAATCTAGCCGGAAAGCCAGATGCTCTTAGAGAAAAACAAAACAGCTCTGGGACTATGGTTTACACAGAGCAGGGGCAGAGCTGCGGGCCTAAACTGGTCTCGAAGCCACATCTCCTCTTCCAATCCTCACCCAGCAGCGAGATTAAGCAGAGGGCTTTGCAAAGGAACTCCGGGAAAATACTGATAAATTGAAGAGCACTCAGCAAGGCACTCAGGCTCCCTCCCTGAGCTCCACCTAGCTCCCTAAATTTGTGTCAAATCTTTTCTTTTGTCCCCCTCAACTAAGCCCATGAGGGAATGGAAATGTTTGTGTGCATTAAAGAAAATCAATGAAAACATCTCAAAAACAATTTCAACCTCCTCTTCCTCCCTCAGGGTGGTGAAGTCAGCCCCTGCAGTGCTGTGCAGGGGTCCCAAGGAGAGCCAAACCCATGAGGGCGGCAGAGTTCCAGTAGAACAAAGTCATAGACCCTGGCAGACTGTCTCTCACTTCTCTATCCTAACACAGGATGCCATTCCAGCAAGTCAGCCAGCCTAGGAAAATTCTAACTCTCTTCCCGGAGCCTTTAAGTTTCAGTCTTCAACTGTATTTCTATGCAGTTTTGGCCCCTGACCCAAGTGTGAGGCATCTTTGGATGCAACAGGGTGTCAGCGCTAAGACAAGGATAGGGGAACAGGCTGATGGAAACTGCACAAGATCTGGGGTCCAGAGATCTGGGTTTGAACATCCTCTCTGCCACTAACTAGCTGTGCAATTTTGTGCCAGTCACTTAACCTCTCTGAGTCTTTGATTCCTCCTCTTTATTTTTTATTTTATTTTATTTTATTTTATTTATTTTTTTATTTTGGCGGCACCACGAGGCATGTGGGATCTTAGTTCCCTGACCAGGGATCAAACCCGTGCCCCCTGCATTGGAAGCACAGAGTCTTAACCACTGGACCACCCAGGAAGTCCTAGTTCCTCCTCTTTAAAATCAGTATATTCACACAGATCTTGCCTGGTTATTGCAAGTAGGATATGAGATAATAATATATAGGACCAACACATATCATGATCACTAAGGAAGAAGTTGAGGTCAAACAAGTTGCCCACTGACCCCAAGCTAACTGCAGTCCCATCCAGGCAGACAAAGCCAGGCAGTGTGACATCTGGGAAAGAACACTGTCCTGTTGGCTGAGGGAGAGCCTTCAGAAGCCCCTGCAAGAAAGGTGCCACCACTGGAGGGGAAGGACAGCACCGGTTCAGCCTCCAGTAGACAAATGAAGAGATTTATTTTTAACAACGAAAACAGGCATCCTGGTGCAGTCAGGCCAGGAAGTAGGGGGACAAGCGGTAGGGAATCACACTATGGCAGATGTCTTGGCTGGGAGAGAAAGTTCTAGAGACTGCGCCGTGGGCTGGGGAACAGGAGGCTTGGGCTCAATTCAGAACAGCCCAGCTCCCTTCCAGACGGGAAACCAGAGCAGCATCCAGAGGGATCCCCGGGAGACCCCGGCGAGCCGGGCCTGGCAGCTGAGCCGGGTCTCGGAAGCAAAGTGGGTTCACCTGAGAGGGCTGGAAAACCCTCACCCCTGGGGAGGAAAAAGAAGATGGGATTTCTCCTGGGGTCGTAACAGGACTCCGCCAGCTGGAGACAATGGCTCCAGGAGCCTCGACAACCCCACCCCTGTTGACAGGGGAACTCAACACCCTGGAGATCGGCGTGTGAAATCTGCGCTGGGGAAGAGAGTCCTCATTTAGCAGAGAAAGTGCTGCGCTATCTATGTGTGAAAGCTTTTTCAACACTGTTCCCTGCTATCCATATGGCGAACTTCACCCAAATTAGGAGGAACTGATGAACAAAACTCCAGCAACTTGAAAATGAGAGTGAGTTCCAGGTGCCCAATCCCAGAGGCAGGCACGACGGGCGCCGGGGGGCGGGTCCAGCAGGGTAGGGTGTCCCCGCGCCCCTGCCACCTACCCTCAGTCCCCAAGGGCTCCCCCCAGGGCTGTGTGTTCCCTAATCATCATCATCATAACCACCATTAACTGTGCACTCACTGTGTACCAGACAGTATACCAGGGACCTTACACATGTTAATCCTTCAGTTAATCCTCACCAAAATCCTATTTACATACCTATTTTTTTATGCCTATTTAAAGTTGGCAATGGAGAGTCAGAGAGGCTGTCTTTTGCCCAAGGTCCCACAGGAGGATTCAGAGGTGGACTGGTTATTCATTCACCCTCCCCTTCTCCAGAGCAGGTCCAGGGTCCAGGAGGCGGGGGGTTTGCTCCACTGGAAGCTGAGAGGAGGCACCTGCTGCGAGAAGAGGGGGTGGGGCTCGGCCCTTTCCCCCCAGGCAGAGGGCAGGCAGCCAGAACCCCTGATGGGTTCACACCAGAGGGATTCTGTGGGGGGCCACAGGATCAATGGCTCAGAGACCATCAGGCCTGCCATGGAACTTAATGACCAACCAACAGGACCCCTTTGTGGAAAAACCAAGGTCAGGGAGACAAAACCGAGTCACGCAACAGGTTATGTAAGTAACACAGCCAGCCCGATCACCCTGTGTTCGTTCAAGACGCCCTAAAGCCTTCCATAAAAGGAGCAACCTCTCCTGTCCCGCTTCTACCTGCCTCTCCCTGGTCCTGTCCGAGGTGGAGGCGGACCCTTCCAGAGCAGATTGATTCTGTTTGGGCCCCTGCTCCTTCTCCAGGACCAACCTCCTCTGACCTCTCCCTGCTTTGTACCCTGTTTCCTGCTCTCATTTAAACTCAGCTGTTCCAGACCGCGGTCCCCCATCTACCTTCCGCCCCCCCTCCAGCCGCACCCCTTTGGCTTCCCCCCCCCCCGCCCCGCTCTGGGGCTGCACCGGCCCCCTCTCTTTTACTGTAGCCTCCAGAGCCCGGTATGGCAGCACGAAATGAAGCTTGATGCAAAGATGTTTAGAATGTTCATCTCGACGATTGTATTATTTACGGCAACTCTGCGCTGTGCCCAGGGCATTGCGTGGTTTGAAAGACGCTATACAAACGGAAATTGTGTGGCATTGTTTGTTTCCCCCACATTCTGCGAGAGAGAACCAATCTAGTAATCACTGTTTTTGCTCCTCAAATCAGAGACGCCCCATTTTGTGTGCATGGTGGCTAATCTGGAAATAAAGATTCATAGCAAATGTACAAGGAGCTCTGGAAGCCGTCAGGGCCTGGCGAATGAATGAAAGGCAGCAGGAAGAAGGAAAAGACGGTCGAGGGGAGGCTGGCGAGAGCCCCATGGCCCCTCTGAGCTTAGACAGCAGCCCATCCCGGGGTGCGGGGATGTGCCACATCACATATCCATTTACGCAGACAGAACAGGCCCCAGGGAGCGCTTTGCCCCAGACCGGCACATGGCCAGCTGCAGTCCGCCTGCAAAAACCTCCTTGCCACTGGGTTTTCACCCCAAGGTCAAGTTCTCTGGAGCCAGGGCTGACCCTTTCAGATCATAACTAGGGAAGTGGAGTGGGGAGGAGAGAAGAGGATCACACCAGGGGTACGGATGACCACGCACAGACCCGAGTCCCTCTTCAAGGACATGGCAGGAAAGAGAGTGGAGGAGTAGTTCCTGGGAGCTCTGAAGCCATCCAGCTGGTCTGAGCTGTACTCAGTTAGTGCTGAGCTAACTCAGGCCCCTTGCCCTGCACGCCAGGCCCCAGCCTGACCAGTCTCTCTGTTCAGAGGCACAACCCAGGGTTTGGGTGTGGCAGCCAGTGTTACTGGTGAGGCCTGCTCATGTATGTTCCCTTGAGAAAAGGAATGAATCTGGCCTCACAGCCTTGCCCCAGCTTCCTGGAAACAGTGCCACCCTCTCATTTTTTCCCTCCCCTTTCACCTGCCCACTCACCTAACAACCCGCCACATTGCTCACAGCCTCCTTCCTAAGGAGGCATCTTGGTCACTGCCTAATTTTTCCCTTCAGCCTGCCCAAATCCTGTGCATTCTTTAATGAGCAATTCAAATCATCTTTTCCTGTAACAACTTCCATAATCTCCCCATGCCCCATGGCAAGATTACTCAGTCTCCATTAAGCCCCAGACCCTCAGTTTGTAACTCTGTAGAATGGATCCCAGTGTGGCCCATGAAACAGATGTGTGGGGATCTGCCCCTCACCAGACATAAACACCTAGAGGACAGAGACCCTGCGTGGCCTCGTCTCCAGCACTCCTCATCCCCCGCGCCCAGCATCCAGAGTGCCTGGGCATCCCTACATGGTACAGGCTCTGATCCCCGTACCATGGGGCCAGGTGGGCAGTAAAGGGAGGTGGTCGTGGAAAATAATGCGAGGTCCAAGACTTCACTGATTTAACGTCTCCCTTCCAGAGGCTTCTCTGGCGCTTGCCTACTTGTTCTAAAAGTTAACAATTCCCAAATAGTTCACATTCTCTCTATATGCCAAGTTTGAGCATGTCGTCTGCCGAGTTAAATTGCGGCCGAGTCGCGCAATTTAACTGGTCAGATGTACGAGGTCTCATCATCCGTTACCAGGAGCATTTAGAAGCGAGGTAATTAGAGGCTGCATTCCTGAAGCCCGAGGCTCCGAGGCTACAATCCTGGAGTTTATTATACTAATGATGATGGGGAGGGATCCCAGGGATTCCATTTCCAGACTGTTCAGATTGGCATTAAAGAGCCCCAGAGGAACGGACTGGGGAAAACACTGCCGCCCTCAAGGTCAATTCCACCCAAGGAGGAAGCCCTGGGCTAAGCTACCCCGCCTCCAGCCTTCTCCTACAGAACTGGGTATAAAGCTGCCCAAGGGCAGAGAGGGTTCCCTCCATTTCTCCTGTCCCCAACCCACATCCTATGCCACCTCAGACGGCACAGAGAAACCCACTCCCTTAGCTTGTCATGACGGATTCAGGCAGAATCATTGCTGTGGGATGAGCTATATTCAGCAGAAGTCCTCCCTTGATCACATCACCAGCGCTAGAGAGCGATTACTGAGTTTTCCGGATCTCACTTTTAAAATTCAAATACCCTGTTGAGGAAAAAGCCATTTGATCACGAATAACAGTCTGATATGTTAGTGTGAATTAGTATAGCAGATTCTTTCCACCTCGCTGGAAGGGCTTCAGTTTTAGGAGAAGCATTTGATTCTGGCAGAGTATAGGAATAAACTAGAGAAAAGGGAAGAAAGAAACCACACAGCTTTGCTTCCAATTAATTAATCAATTAATTAGTTAACTAGTTAATCGATGAGTGAATTGTTGATTAAGTCAATGAATGGGCCATTCATTAGGACAGGTCCCATTTTCCCACTCTACCTTTTCAGATACAAGGCCCTCTGGGCGCACCTCCACCCCACCCCAAAGTGTCAACAATCCCAGGGTCTTTCCCAGGCAGAGCACCATTGGGGGTGGGGAGGCCAGAGGTGAACAGGCTGCCCTGAGGTTTGCCCTGAGGTTATGAAGAAAGACCCCTCCCTCGCCCCAGACCACCTGCCTCAACCCTGCTCCTGCTTCAGTTTCTAGTTCTGAAGCACCGTCAGGCTTGGAAGATCTTTCAAAGACTGTATTTTCTCTCCCCTTCTGTATAGTTTCCTAGGGCTGCTGTAACAAATCACCACAAACTTGGGTGGCTTAAAAGAACAGAAATTTATTCTCTCATGGTGTCGGAGGCCAGAAGTCCAAAGGTCGTGTCGGCAGTATCGCTTCCTTCTGGAGGCTCTGAGGGAGAAACTTCCCTGCCTCTCTCCTGGCAGGCAATTCTCAGCATTCCTTGGCTTACAGACACATCACTCCCATCTCTGCCCCCATCGTCACATTGCCTCCCTTTCTGTGTCCTTGCCTTTTTCTGTCTCTTACAAGGACACTTTCACTGGAATTAGGGCCCACCCTCATCCAATATGTTCTCAATCCTGACTTTAGTTATATCTGCAAAGACCCTATTTCCAAATAAGGTCACATTCTGAGGTTCCAGGTGGATGTGAATTTTGGGATTCAACCCACTCCACCTTCCTAGAGCCAAACAGCAAGAGAAGAACCTAGAACTTAGTGTGATCACAAGAGGAATAAATGATGAGCAAATTTTGTGGAAATGAGAGGCTTGGGTGAGGTTCCTCCAACTGAAGCCTCCCAACTCCGCCCACCTCACCTCCCCTGCCCCACCTCCAGGCCTCTGATGATCAGAGTATGGACACCAAGGGGGGCGGGGGGGTCATTCATCACATCAGGAAACTGAAAGTGAAGACCCCTGGGCAAGACCAAGCAAACACTAATCTCCAGAGCCGGTTTGGCCAACATCATTTTTAGCTTCCCCTGTGATCGCCAAAGTATCTGACTGAGGCAGGCCCTGACCCTGAAATCCATTCCTAGTGTCTTCGTGAGCCATGTAGCAGCAGATAGCCCCCAAGATAGTGCTCTTATATAGACCTTTCCCACACCGAATAGACTGGACCTGTGTAACCAATAGGATATTGCAGAAATGAAGGAGTGTGACTTCTGAAGCTAAATCATAAAAGGCATTGTAACGTGTTCTTTGCTCTGTCTTGGTTCATTTGCTTTGGGGGAAGTCAGCTGCCATGTTGGAAGGGTACTCAAGTAACACAGTGAAGAAGTCCACATGGATAGAAACTAAGGGCTCCTGCCAACGGCCAGCACTGACTTGCCAGCCACCTGAGCGAACCATCTTGGTGTTAAGATTCTCCAGATCTAGTCCAGTACTCAAAAGCCCCAGTCAACATCTTAACTGAAAACACATGAGAAAACCACCCAGCTAAGCCACTCAAAATTCCTAACTCCTAGTAACCGTGTGAGATAATAAATAGTTATTGCTGTTTCAAGCCACTAAGTTCTGGGGTATTTATTGTGCCTCAATAGGTAGCTAATACACATACTCAGCCACATAATCATTCATTTGTTCATCATTCCATAAATATTTCAGAGCAAACAAAATGACATAGACGCTCTTGGGAAAGAAAAATTTCATATGATCCCTTTTCTCAAGGAGCTTATAACACAGGAAGACAAGATTTCTAAACCCAACTCAAACAGCAACATATACCAAGGGCTTCTGAATTTAAGAGAAGGTAGAAGGAACTCTGTGGGTTCGTGGGGAATGCTTCTCAGTCAGGATTCTCAGTTGCCAACAGCAGAAAGCAACTTCAATGGAAAAGAGATTTATTGGAAGGATAACTGAGAGCTCGTAGAGGTGATGGAAATACAAGAGAAGCAGCCAACAGGCAGAACAAGGAGGCCAGGCAGCATAGGGGCAGCCAACCCACCCACAGGCACAGTCTGGCCTATGGCCCCAGGTACCTCTCCTATCACTGAATATGCATTGCCCCTGCTTATTAATTCCATTACCAGGTAGATGGAATCATCCAGTTGTCCAAGAATACGTCACCTGCCTGTGCCCAGATACCAGGGTGCAGGACAGGGCAAACCTGCCCCACTTCAACTTCTAAAGCGGGTAGCAGGGACCTTTATACAATGTGGGAATTGCCCCCAAACAGGAAACGTATCGGGATGTTGAGACACCATTGCAGAGAAGGAAGGGGTCATTTGGGGCAGAGGAAAAGCAGGACATAAGATGGCCAGGAGCTACAGCTCATTCCTCTGCTTCCTTGGTCTAAGCCTCAGCATACTCAGTGTCCTCATCAAAGAAATGGCATGAAGGTGTCTTCTCACTCCCTCTTTTTCATCTTTCTCACCATAGCTGTGAAGCCTTCTCTCTCCCCTGCTCCCACCCCAGTCCTATCCCATCTGCCATTTGCTCTGCAGATCTAAGGATGGATGGCTTAGAATAGAATTCATTTCTGAAGGCAGAACTAATGGGAACTTCCTCGCTAGATAGGAACGTCCCATCACGGTCTGCCAGGCACAAACAAAAGGGACTTAGCTAGTCTCAGCAGGAACCAATAATGCAAACAAAATCATGGGGAGCAGCCCAGGCCCATCATTCTGCTTACCAAGGCTTCCAGGGGTGGTTGATTGTAGCAGCCATCCTGTACCTGCCATGAAAGCAAGTGGGCAGATTGGGATTGAGCAATAAGACATCTGAACACCCACAAAACCAGCAAGGTAGCCAAGACTTTGCTTATCTGCTGAGTAAACAACTCATTAAGCCCACTGCTATCCCCTGAAGAAGCCTGCCACATGCCCTCACCCCATACCCAATGTTGTAGCTGCCAGAAGCCAAATAGGGAACTCAGTGGTCCTTGCATAGGACCCAGTCTTTGACCACTCTAAAGCACTGCCCCTTGCAGAGCTCAGCCCACTTCCACCTCCAATCCCAGGCTGTAGAAAGGCATCCATTTTTAATGGCCCCAACACCCCAGAAACTCCTCTTTGATGATTTCAGCCTGATGACCCACCGTACTTTCCGTCTGAGCCACCAGCTTCAGCAACTGATTAAATGTCTCCTTGAAGGTTTGCTGAGTCAACCCATTCAGTCACTTGGGGCCAATCTCTACCAGCCTGGATGTCCAGGAGTGCCCACTTCTCCCATCATGGCACCAGCCAATTTCATCCTCCCTTTTGGTTCAGGGATGACCTTGGCCAAGGTCAGAGAGCACTGAAAACCCCAGTGTCTTCCATCCTGCTTCAGACCACAGCAAGCCCTCCACCTAGGCAAGTCTGAGCTCTACGAAGACCCAAAGCAACATTTCTAACGTTCTCTCGGGAACTTTAAGCAAAAGCCCAAGGATCCACTGTCCCACAAGAGACAAGAAGTGTCATCTTCTCAGGGGACTGCAGCACCTCAGAAACTTCTCACACCCCAGCTCTTCCCTCTTGGCCAGATGAGCCTTCACCTGTGCCAGGCCCCTGACTTGACCTTCCTTCTCATTTGACTTCCCTCCACCTCTTTCTGGGTCCTCTGGAATCTGGCCTGAACATCATAGATAAGTGTTTTCCATTAAAATGGGGCTAGAGAATTAAAGAGCAGGTAAATGGGTAAATGAAGGGGGCAGGAAAAGTAGTCTGTGGATGACAGCCCTCAGAAGGAAGAGAGGAAGGGAGGTCATTTGCTCTGACCTCACTGTCACTCCCCTTATTTATACAGCTGTCTTACTCTCCATCCTGGTCCTGCCATCATCTAGAGAGCCCTCCTGGATAGAAGGACAACCCTTGCACACTGCATCCTGATATTCCTTGGCCCGTTCTATTTGATTGACTCTGACCCCTTCAAATCTGCACCCCGCCTTCCAAAATCTTCCATCTGAAAAGCCAACCACTTACTCTGAGAACATGAGCACAATCTTTTACCTTTCTTTTCCTCAGTTTACTTTTATTGTTTTCTCATCTCATGGATACTTTCTGCCTGTGACAAAATAAATATCTCCCCATCTATCACCTCTCATCTGGCTTCACATTCTTCCCTCTCTAACCAACATCCCACAATCTATGCATTTCGGTCACTTCCTCGCTGTTTTCCTTGAGAGTCAAACTCCCTTGATCCTGCAGCCGAGCTGCTGAGGGCAGCCAGTGGAAGCCACATGATCATTGAGACCATGGATTCCCAACCTCAACCCTGCCGCCATGCCCTTCCTCTCCTCTCCTCACCCACCTTTCTGGGTATCTTCTCTCACCTCAAAATCTTCCTCTACCACCTTTCTCCTCAATCCATCTCAGCCTTGCCTACTTCTTCACTAAAAATACTGAGAACATAGGGCACATGCTCCCTCTGTCTCCTCCTCACCACTAATCTGTCTCTACCTTCACCTGTCCTCTCCTCCTTCCTTCTGAGGCATCCCTTCTCCTGTCCAAGGCAGATCCTCCATCCGGCTCTGGGTCCTACCCCTCATCATCCATCACCCCACGCACTCCCCGTCTTGAGTCTCTCCCTCTCTGCTGCCTCCTTTCCATCACGTGGTATCTTAAATGTGCTCAAGCCTCTGTCATTTAAATACAAACACTCCTCCAGAGAGCCTTTCTTTCCTACCTCCTCAAGTCAATGACCTCTGGACTCCCAAATCACCAATATGATTCTTCCATCACAGCACTTAAACACTGAGGTATAAAAAATAATTTACCTTTCTGTCTTCTCTCACTCAATTGTAAGCTCCTTGAGGGCAGCACCACACCCAAATTTCATTTTACATGCTCCAACAGTTTCTGAAGTATGGCAGACACTGAATGAAAGCTTCTCAAATGAATGTTAAATGCAAGATCTATCACCTCAGGATGACTATAAACTCCTTAAGCTTGTGGCTGCATCTTGTGTTTCTCATATGCACTATCCTACACATCCTAATACAGAGTAATCACTAGCCATGTCAAAGCCGTGTAACAAATTGAACTGAAATGGGAAATAATGCACTTTCCTAAAGTTTCATTATTCTGCTCTATTGATGATCCCAAGTCTGATCTTGAAATTCAGTGCTTTTCCTATTCAGGTCCACATCCTACTAGGTGTTCCTTCTTTCCTTTCAACCCATGCACCAACTAAGCTGAATATTAAACATGTTTTCAAAGCTGTGTGAATGTGCCTCAGGCTTCTTTGCCCCTGTGCCTTCTCTGGAGCTGTTGCCACTCTCCCTGGAACAGTCTCTACTCCCAACTTTGCACCTCTGGCCAAAGGTGAGTCATCATCTCAGTTATAGTGGTGCCTCTGAGAAGGCTTGCCTGACCTCCCCATCAGAGCTAGCTCCCTTCCTCGTATCCCTTAACACTTGCTTCGTGCTCCGGCATGGCATCTCAGAACTTTGCGTTGTAGTCCGTTGTGTGAACTTCTAGAAGACAAGAGTGAGACGCCCCAGTGAGGCAGTCATAAACGTGTGCAACTGAGTTGAACTGAAAGCAGAAGGCAAACGTCAAACCAGTCCATTCAAACATGCCCTTACATCATCACTCCCTCAGACTTCCACTTCCTCAACCATCTCCAGCAGGTTTCTATCTCAGGGCAGACAAATTCTTCACCTCTTGAGCAGACAGAGACCCTCCCAGTAAAAGTATAAAGGCTCTAAGAGGAGATATCAAAGAATAAGAGAGGACTTCCCTGGTGATGCAGTGGTTAAGAATCTGCCTGCCAATGCAGGGGACATGGGTTCAAGCCCTGGTCCGGGAAGATCCCACATGCCGCAGAGCAACTAAGCCTGTGTACCACAACTACTGAGCCTGTGCTCTAGAGCCTGTGAGCCACAACTACCGAGCCAGTGAGCCACAGCTACCGAACCCACGTGCCACAACTACTGAGCCCGCGCACCACAACTACTGAAGCCTGCACGCCTAAAGCCCATGCTCCAAAACAAAGAGAAGCCACCACAATGAGAAGCCCGCGCACCACAATGAAGAGTAGCCCCCGCTCGGCACAGCTAGAGAAAGCCCGCGCGCAGCAACGAAGGCCCAACGCAGCCAAAAAATAAATAGATAAATATATAAATGTATTTTTTTAAAAAAGAATAGGAGAAAGTGGGGTGCAGTATTTCTTGACTAATGTAAGTCCCTTGAGAGAAACAGCCATGCTCTTCCCCCCTTTGGCTCTAAAGCGTAGAGCACAGGGCAGAATGCCCCTTTATTACGGAACTTATCAAGCTGCACAGCTCAATGAATGTAATTACTGAGTAATAATAACACGATCTCTCCCTACAGAATTAGGAATTTATGATTTAATAGGACCTACATAAAAGACCCATGTGTCTTTTTTGCTGAAGTAATAGAATATGTGTGTATGTGTGTGTGTAAAGAGATTTATATCAAGGAATTTGTTCATGCAATTACAGGAGCTGGCAAGACCAAAATCCATAGCACAGGCAAGTCTGAAATTTGTAGGTCAGGCCAGCAGGCTGGAAACTCAGCAGCAGTTGGTGCTGAGTCTAGAGGCAGAATTCCTTCTTCCCTGGGAAACCTCAATTTTGGCTCAGAAAGTCTTTGACTGATTGAATGAGGCACACACACATTTTCAAGAGTAATTCCCTTTACTTAAAGTCAACTGATCTTAGATGTTGACCACATCTACAAAATACTTTTACAGCAACACCTAGATTAGGGTTCGACTAAATAAGTGGGTACTGTAGCCCAGACAAGTTGACATGTAAAACTGACCATCACCCCATGGAAGGAGATGAGGTAATCGATGGAAACATCCGTAGGGATATAGGGAAACGTCACCAATCTTGCCCATCAGCAGTGAAGGGGTATGAAGTCCTACATCGTGGCAGTCTACACAGGGGTACCCATCTTTCCTAGAGTAGGGACTGTAAAGCATGATTTTAGTCATTAGCTTCTCACTAGCCATTTTCACCTAGGATTCTTGTGGCTGGATTTAGAAAAGATTCTCCAGTTTGAAAGAGACAGGCAGGCCCTTACATTATACAGACAGAAGAATAGAGGTCTTAGTAAGGGAAAGATTCATGTCATTGATAGAGCTTCTAAGTCTGTAGCTACGGGATTCATTCAGTAACATTTTATTAAGCATCTACTATGCGCCAGGTACTGCTCTGAGGTATATAGCCATGCACAAAACTGACAAATTCCTTACCTTGTAGAGTTTATATTCTAGAGGGCCAAGTTTCACTAATCTCAATTCAACCACCATTTATCGAGCCCTACTATGTACTTGGAGAATGCAAAGAAGCATAAATCGCACACTTTCACTTGTGACAAGAAGCCTCCCGGGCTTGAAGTCCTCAGAAAGTCTGCCTAATAAAACATAATTCTCAAATTTCAGGTTGTGCATATTTTTTCAATCGACAGATACATGTCAAAGCACCAGACAGCAACAGACAAGCTCTTTCCTACAATTCTTAGGTCTTAGAATTCCAGACAATAGTTATGGCTACCAGGCTGTTTCTGCCCAGTCTCAGCCCCTTTCTATCCCTTCTTTAGTCCTTCACACATATGCAGAAAGCATGACCAAAAACCTATGACCCCCTTAATCCATTCCACTGGAACTTCCCAAATCATCTATTCCAAGGCATCATGCCTTCCTTTGCCCTCTCTCTCTCTCTCTCTCTCTCTCTCTCTCTCTCTCTCTCTCTCTCTCACACACACACACACACACACACACACACACACGCACACAAGAAATCTATACCCTTGAATTGGGAAATTGAGATTGACATATATACACTAATATGTATAAAATAGATAACTAATAGGAACTTGCTGTATAAAAAAATAAATAAAATAAAATATAAATGGGGAAAAAAAAGGAAATCTATATCCTGGAAGCAGGTAGAATGAGGAAACCCAGATGCGGTCTTCAGCTTCAAGCACTGGCATGATGTTCAGTGGGTTGACCCCCCTCCAGGACGTCATACCAGTAGGCAGGACCTTGGGGACTGGACCTCGCTCCTTTCTTCCTCACCTGGCTGAGCAGAGGGGCCTCAGCACCAGGACCCTGCCCTCTCTGGGGGGCTCCAACAGAACTTACAAACAAACAGGGAGACAAATCTGGGTTAAAGTCCCAGTTCTACGTGACTCTGGGCAGATTAAGGTCTTCAAGTTAGCTTTCTCATTTGTAAAGATAACCAGGGCTTCCCTGGTGGCGCAGTGGTTGAGAGTCCGCCTGCCGATGCAGGGGACGCGGGTTCGTGCCCCGGTCCGGGAAGATCCCACATGCCG
>NC_041217.1:32563633-32563762 GCF_002837175.3 Physeter macrocephalus
CTCTCTCTCTCACACACACACACACACACACACACACACACACGCACACAAGAAATCTATACCCTTGAATTGGGAAATTGAGATTGACATATATACACTAATATGTATAAAATAGATAACTAATAGGAA
>NC_041217.1:32564135-32575156 GCF_002837175.3 Physeter macrocephalus
GCCTGCGCGTCCGGAGCCTGGGCTCCGCAACGGGAGAGGCCACAGCAGTGAGAGGCCTGCATACCGCAAAAAAAAAAAAAAAAAAAAAAGACTGAGCAAATAGCCCCTTGTCCAGGATCATCATCAAACTGCAGGACCAGCTTCTAGGGCCCTACCCCTGAGGGGGCGTCTCCAGTCTGCTTACAGGACTCCTAAAAAATTCCAAGCAGGTCACACACAAGCCAACCTCACCATGGAACCAGTGGAAATTCCCCATCCCATTCCTGCCCACTCTGGGTCACCCTTTATAACCAGGCAGCTCCTGTTTTCCAGGCAATGTGCTGCGACCCCAGAGAGCAGACACCTTGGGATTTATCCCATGGACTCACAGTTCAGCACCAGGCCCCCTTGGACACTCTCCAGCCCCAGCAGGTGAGGAGTGACCCTTGACATCTCCCTTGGCTGGGTCAGAGGGGACACTCCTGCCACAAGCGCACACTGTCCGTTTCTTGCACGTCTCTGCTCCCTCCCAGAGCCCCCACGTCCTCTCACCCACTCATGGGATGTTGCCAGTTCATCTGCCCATCCTCCTGTCATTGTGACCGCATGTCCTTATGGAAAAGAAAAGATGGGAAGAGAGAGCCTAGACTTTCACTGAAAAAGACCCCACCAGACCCCCAAACCTCACTCCTGGCTGTTCTTGTCAACATTCACCCGACAGAACCAGATTGCTGCTGCTGAAATTAATGGAATCTGGCAAGGAAACCTTTTGTTTTTCCAATCCTGGATTTTGCCAAGCAAACACAAGGATCATGTTGAAAATGGCTGCTGTTGAGGAGGGCGGTGTTGTGGTATGGAAGCTCCCACCACACTGCCCTCAACCTATGAAGCACACACATACACACACACACACACACGCGCGCGCACACACACACACACACTGAATCCTCTCCAGTTTGGAGATGCTGGCTAATTTTATTTTTAATGCAAATAAAACGTCAAACAGGAAACCTTTCAGGAGCACTGCCATGGACAAGAACCACGTGCCAATTTCCCTTCTTTCCAATTACAGCAGCTCCAATCCGACATTTTGTGACTTGGAGATGCTGATTACAGATTCAGTGGGACTGAGCCAGAGAACCTGGAGAAACGTCCTGTTGCTTTGCAGAAGGATTTGGTCTCCGTATTCCAACTCTGATCAACCTGGCCTGAGGTCTAGGGCCCAAAGCAGAGACCCTAAATGGAGAGACGGACAGAGACAAACATGGGTAGCATCAAAAGTGCACATTTATTAAATACTATATGATATCACTTATATGTGGAATCTAAAAAATACAGTAAAGTAGTGAATACCACAAAAAAGAAGCAGACTCACAGATATAGAGAACAAATAGTGGTTACCAAGGGGGAGAGAGAAGGGAGGAGGGGCAGTATGGGGTGGGGGATTAAGAGGTACAAACTATTAGGTATAAAATAAACTACAAGGATATGTTGTACAACATGGAGAATATAGCCAATATTTTATAATAACTATAAATGGAGTGTAACCTTTAAAACGTGAATCACTATATTATATACCTATAACTTATGTAATATTGTACAGCTACTATACTTTAATTTTTTTTAGACTGCACATTTGTTTCCCAGGTGAAGAAAGACTCCTTTTTCCACACTCCCTGAATAGGTCAAAACTGCCACAATATCCTCCCCCCTCGCTTTTCCACCTGGTTTCATCCCCCAAATAGAACTGAAAGAGAGATTAAGTTACAGCCCCGGACTTGAAAGGCCGCATTTGTGCCTTTCGGGCAGGGTGGCCACAGCCTCCACCGCACTCTACCACAATCTGTCCCCGCCCCATTGCTTTGGAGCAGAACAAGAAGGTATCTGCAGAGCCGCCACTATGGAGGCTTTTGTTGAAACAGAAACTTTGTGTGGCCTAAAAGGAATTGAATTAAATAGGGATGTGAACTGAACACAGCATTTGTTTTCCATCAGTATCGCTTGAGAAGGAAGAGCCCAGGGAGGGGGGATGGGAGATTCTGGGCGCCATTTTTTGGCACCAATTACTTCAAAACTGATTTCACCTTTAAATCCTCTATGATGATCCCAGTCCTTACTGATCGCTGCTTCCTCTCAGCTCCTAGGGTATTCTTTCTCTCAGCCACACGAGTTAATATGCAATTAAATATGGCTTCACACATTGCTGACTATGGCAGGTCACGTCATCCCAATGAGACAGGAAGAGCCTCCAAGAGGGAGCCATGTCTTTTATCTCTCTCGGATATCCCATTGGTCCTTACATAGCAGGAGCTCACTAAACATATATAAAAAAAACAATAAAAGGAGGGAGGGGAGGAGAGAGGGAGAGAGGAGGGAGAGGATAAAAGTATGTGTTGACCAGTGAAGTGAAAGCAATGGTAGCTCTGTACTCACTGAACAAGGCTAAGGAGGGTTATTCCACACTATCGGGCCCTGCCCAGATGCTCTTTGCCAGGCCAGTGCTCCCTCGCCCCACAGCTGCTGTGAATATTGGCCCACAGCTGCCCCCCTTCTTCAGAGAATTGGCTTCAGCAGAACAGCAGCCACCTGACCCCCAGATGACAGCCCTTCCCCACAGTCAGCCCACAGCCAATAACTGATGGACACAGGGGTACAAAGGCAACACCTTTGCCTCACAGTGGGCCCAACTCTGTGGTACAGTTTATGCTCTAGAGCTCCCTGGGGATCAGGCTGAGGCCAGACTCCAGCTGGGACCACATCCTTGCTTTGCACTTTCTCAGTGGTACCCTGCTTCCTTCTTTCTTCTGAGGGTCCTCCCACCATAAGCCAAAGACACCCAAATCCTTGTCTCAAGCTCTGCTTTGTGGGAATCCAAAATAAGACAGAGAAGTCCAGTCAGGAGACAATAAAGGGACCTCTCACTTCCAGGTTTGCTTTCTCTTGAGACGAAGAGCAAGCTGCCCCTACATTGGTTGTTACCAAATTAAGTCATTTTGTGTGTGATGGTATGTGTCTGGATGACATAACAGTCCCTTTTTTCCCAGATTAGTATTTATTTATCCATAAAAATAAACTAGCCTCTCCGTCTTGACTGACATATTTGGTGGAAGAAACTATTAAAAAACGAAGGAGATGGAGAAACCGGGAGAAGCCTTAAACACGTTTTCAAGACATGAGGACCTGCACCTATTTTATCCAGTAGCAACCAGGAAACAGATGGCATACTTGAATTAGGATAATTTGAAGACGGTCTAATACAGGAACTATTTCAAAAGTGTGGGCAAGGTACAAGGAAATCACAAGGGGTGATACCCAGGGCTAGTAACAGAGGGGTCTGAAGAGACAGGGGAAAGTGGTTACAAAAGGAAAGAAGAGCCATAGATACAGACAGCCCAGGGGCACCCCTCAGGGAGAGAGCCAGTGGGGAAAATGCCCAGACCTCACCCTCTGTCCTCCCTTTGCCTCCTACCAGGACCCCCAGGGAGAAGCCAGAAGACAAGGGAGTCATTAAGGAGGCCTAAAGCCCAGCCTTTGCTCTGGGCAGAGAGCGAAGTTGGAAAAGGTGACAGTGGAGCTGGAGGAACAAACAACACACAGCATTTCTTTAAAAATCATATTTTTAAAATATTTTTCATTTTAAAAAATATGTTTATTTAATTGCTCCATAACCTGTTCTCAAGGTGGAATGATCCCAACCCCATTCTATTCTTTTCTTTTTTTAATTTGTTTTTAATTTTTTATTTTTATACTATTTTTAAAGGTTACACTCCATTTACAGCTATTATAAAATATTGGCTATATTCCCCATGTTGTACAATACATCCCTGTAGCTTGTCTTACACCCAATACTTTGTACCTCCCACTCCACCACCCCTCTATTGCCCCTCCCCCCTCCCCATTGGTAACTACTAGTTTGTTCTCTATATCTGTGAGTCTGCTCCTAGTTTGTTGTATCATTTTAGAGTTCACATATAAGTGATATCATACGGTACTTGCCTTTCTCTTTCTGACTTACTTTACTTAGTATGATAATCTCTAAGTCCATCCATGTTGCTGCAAATGGCATTATTTCATTCTTTTTTATGGCTGAGTAATATTGCATTGTGTGTATATATATATGTATATATACACACATACTCCACATCTTCTTTATCCATTCATCTGTTGATGAACTCTTAGATTGTTTCCATATCTTGGCAATTGTAAATAATGCTGCTATGAACATTGCATGCTCCTGGGTATATATCCAAAGAAAACCAAAAACACTAGTTCAAAAAGATATACACACCCCATTCTATTCTATTCTAACGTGTCAATTTTCAACTCTTCAGACCGTTATAGATCTCCCTATGAGTTTATAGGGAAGAAATCATTTAATAAATCCATTCTCATGCATCCTCTTGTTCATTCAGTATCATGTGTATTTGCCACATACCATGGTAGGAGCTGGGGATACAAAGATGAACAAGACAGATAAGTCTCTTACCTCATGGAGTTTATGGTTTTTTTCCTCCTGTCCAACCTGGGAATCTCACTGCCTGAGAAAAATTAGATCCTCAGTGCTCATTATTTCCTCATATCCTTTTAAGACCTTTGGTGTCCTCAGTATTCCAGATGGGATGTTGAAATCTTTGTGCAATGATAAGTCAAGAATTGGGAACACAGCCTAATGGGAAGCCTGTTTCTTATGGAGGTCAAGGAGAGGTGGTGAGCTCTCTCCTGGAGACTTGGAGACACAAACAGATTGCAGGTGGAGCTGGGTTCTGCTGAGCAGCCAATGTCAGGGTGAGCACCCTTGACCGACAGAGTTGGAGGTGTCTGGGATGTTTGGGTTACCCTGTGTACTTGTCTCCCTCCCCTACTAGACTATTCACACCTTGAGGCTGCCTGGTCCCATATTTGTTAAAAGAATAAATGAGTGGCTCGGGGCCAGGTCCTGTCATGAGATCCAAAGTACAGAGCCACCTCTGTGACCCAGATCCTAGTTCCTTGGGAGGCATTCAATAAATACTTATTCATTTATACTAAACTGTATTTTGTGAAAATCCATTCAGGAGACAAAACATACACAGAGAGTTCTGGAACAAAGGTAAGAGCCCAGTCATACAAGTATCGATAGCAGCTCTAAATCAAAGCTGAGGGTCCAAGAAAGGAAGTGGTCTAACTCTCTGTGCTTAATCTAGAGATAGTTCTGGGGACAAAAGGAGACATTTTATTCATTAGTGATTTAAGAGTGTGAGGGAACAGACGGCATCTCTTCCTACACTTCCCTGAAAATCCACATTGCAAGTGAACTTAGCACATGCCACTGATCAGGGGGTCCACCATTGTGCCCAAGACACAGAACAACACAGCTCCTAAGGTATTCTGAAAACATCTGGGTGTCAGTGGAAAGAGAACTGGTCTTTATGGCAGACAGACCTGGCTTTTCATTCTGGCTCTGTCACTTGCTGGTATTTGATCTTAAGCAAACCACTTCACCCCTCTGCATCTCAATCTTCAGATTTGAAAAGATGGGTCTGACGCTTTCATTGCAGGCTATTGAGTTTGCAAAATTATCCATGTGGATGGACCCAGCACAGAGCCGTCTCTGTAGTAGGTACTCAACAAATGGAGCTGCATCCAGCAAAAAAAAAAAAAAAAAAAAGGTAGCCAAGAAGGAAGAAAAAACATTCTCATAGTTCCAAGACTCTAAGCATGGCCCCTGCCCACCTCTATCTCAGGCAATCATTTAAGTTCTCATTTTAATTTGTTCATTAAAATAAGAACAAAAGGTAGGCAACATAGATGTTTCCAACAATATAATAAATGTAGACAATGTAGAAACAATATAGAATAGGGAATTTGGTGTCAGAACACCTGGTTTCCAGTCCCATGTTGCTACCAATTAGTCTGAACTTGGAGAAGTCACTTAACCTCTCTGGGTTTCAGTTTCCTTGTCTCTGAAAGGAGCAGAGAGGGGGGTGTCAGGCAGGGAAGAGAAGTAAGGGAATGGATTAAGCTAGATGATTCATACATCTCCCAGACTAAAAATTGTATGTTGCTATAGTATGAATGAATAAATATCTGGGCAAACGTTCATTCTTTCTTGTGAATTAGTCAAAAAAATAAATCACTACAAATTTATTTCAAGCACAAGAGAAAGGTTTCAATGAGTTTTCATTTCACTACCACCTGTTCTCTTATGGTCCAGCCTAATAAATGTGGTTCCATGGCTCCTCAGTTCCTCTGGTAGTTCTTCAACCCACTCTCCCTTCCTTCCTGGAATCTACCTTCATTTCACCTGGGCAGCAGCTTCTGAGGAGGAATGAGGAGAAAAGATTTTTTTTTTTAATCCCATGGGAGACCCAAGAGAGGGTCCTGGTTATACATCCTCTCCCCACCTCTTTTTTTCTATGAATAAATCCAGCTGATCCTCCAAGATTTCAGAGCCTAGCCCTCCTCTGCCATGCCTGTAATTGGAAGAACACAATGCACATGCCTGAAGCCGAATCTCTTTGCTAAAAATACCCTGCATTCCTGAGGGACTACAAAAGCTGTCTCCTCAAGCTCATGGACAGCCAAGCTAAAAACAGTAACCAGCAGCTTCAAATGGCACCGGCAACAAAGGTAGAGGGACCTGAAAACAGCATGCCACCCTAAGCCATCTGCCATCTTGGCCCACCCTGGGTCCCCTCTTCCCAACAGTGATGGGGATCTACGTGCCATTCATAGCTGGGCTTCTATGGCAATGGGTAGGTGAGGGTTGGCTGCCTCATGTACCCACTGGCCCTCATGCTGTCTGGCTCAAGGTCTGGACATCATTTAAGAAGAGGTGGCAGAGGGAAGGCAAGGCTAGCAGGGCAGCTTGGGAAAGCCGTACTGCCAATGAGCAAAGAAGTCTGGAAGTTTAAGCAGTCTTTGGAGGAAACATTCACCTCCTTAACTGAAACAAAAAACCGTCTACGGTAGGTGAGGAAGAAAATGCTAAATTCACTAAAGCACAACTGCTAAGTCTCATATCTTCCAGGAAGATGCCAAGGATCTACTCAACTCTACTTCGTCCTGCTGGCACACTCTCACAAGTTACCTCCTCCAGAAAGCCAGCCCAGCCCTCACCCTCACCATGACTGAGATGCATACTGTCTACCAGGACCAACAGCTTTACCACCGGAAATAACCCAGTGCCTTGGGTGTTGTAGGTACTCAGTCATGTTTCTTGAAGGGATGAAGGACCAAGTGGAAGCTTTCCATTCATAGTGCCTCCATAATTTTGTAGCTAAAGAGTTCTGTTAACTCAGATCTATCTGTTTTGTCTGTGACTTGGGATTAGAGTCTCTTTGAGGGCAGGCACTTGTGTTTTCTTTAATATGATAGCCCTTAAGGGCCCAATATTGTTTGTTGAGATTTTTAAGCATTGATTCATGATCCATCCTATGGACTTTTGATATATGTTTATTCAATATAGAAGCAAAATATTATAGGGTTAACTCAATTAACTCTAAGACTAATTTCTAAAAGAATTAAGGTGGTTTACATACATAGACACATTGAGAAAAACGAGTGAGGAAATTAGGGTGAAGAAAATAAAAGGGAAAAATAGCATGAAGCCAAGGGTGGATTATAGGTAAAATGGTGCCCTAATAGGACTGCAAATTGGTTCTGAATTGCCAAGGAAAAAAGAACATGAACAATTACCCAAATTTCAAAGTCCAACAGCCCAATAAATAAATAGAAAATCCTTTGAATCCAGTGTCACAAACAGACATCTTGGGCCACAACCCAGCTGAGGAGGAAGTTGAGTGGTTCAGCAAACTCATTCCCACAAATGAAAACACAGGTACATGTCCTCACCAGCACATGATAGGTGGTGCCATATTTCTGTTTAAAGCACAGTGGGTCCCTGCAAAAACTGTCCAGTCACCTACTGACCAGAAAAGTGAGTCAGAAATCAAAGTCAGAAGCCGAGGAAAGCGTCTCTACACCCTTGTCGGTTTTTGCCCTTGTGTTCCATCCAAATGTCCCCTCTGTCCCAGCGCCACCCATGTCCTTTTTTCCCTGTGGCTTTGAGCAGATTCTCTCCAGCAGGAAACACAGAAGAGCATCTGTTGGGAAAGCAGCTGAACTGGTATGAAATTGTCCCCAAAGCATGTCTTCGTATAGTGTCCTCTCCTTCCCCTGGCCCTGCCCATTGGCTTCTCATTACTTATTAGTAGTCACTCTGCCCAGTTCCAGCTCTATGAAGCTTGAGTGCATTTGGTCCTTTTTTTTTTTTTAACATCTTTATTGGACTATAATTGCTTTACAATGGGGTGGTAGTTTCTGCTGTATAACAAAGTGAATCAGCTATACATATACATATATCCCCATATCCCTTCTCTCTTGCGTCTCCCTCCCACCCTCTCTATCCCACCCCTCTAGGTGGTCACAAAGCACCGAGTTGATCTCCCTGTGCTATGCAGCTGCTTCCCACTAGCTATCTGTTTTACATTTGTTAGTGTATATATGTCCATGCCAGTCTCTCACTTCGTCCCAGCTTACACTTCCCCCTCCCCATGTCCTCAAGTCCATTCTCTACGTCTGCGTCTTTATTCCTGTCCTGCCCTTAGGTTCTTCAGAACCTTTTTTTTTTTTTAGATTCCATATATATGTGTTAGCATACAGTATCTTTCTCTGGTTTTGGTATCAGGGTGATGGTGGCCTCATAGAATGAGGCTGGGAGTGTTCCTCCCTCTGCTATAGTTTGGAAGAGTTTGAGAAGGCTAAGTGTTAGCTCTTCTATAAATGTTTGATAGAATTCGCCCGCGAATCCATCTGATCCTGGGCTTTTGTTTGTTGGAAGATTTTTAATCACAGTTTCAATTTCAGTGCTTGTGATTGGTCTGTTTATATTTTCTATTTCTTCCTTGTTCAGTCTCAGAAGGTTGTGTTTTTCTAGGAATTTGTCCATTTCTTTCAGGTTGTCCATTTTATTGACATAGAGTTGCTGGTAGTAATCTCTCATGTTCCTTGGTATTTCTGCAATGTCAGTTGTTACTTCTCCTTTTTCATTTCGAATTCTATTGATTTGAGTCTTCTCCCTTTTTTTCTTGATAAGTCTGACTAATGGTTTATCAATTTTGTTTATCTTCTCAAAGAACCAGCTTTTAGTTTTATGATCTTTGCTATCATTTCCTTCGTTTCTTTTTCATTTATTTCTGATCTGAAATTTATGATTTCTGCTAACTTTGGGGATTTTTTGTTCTTCTTTCTCTACTTGCTTTAGATGTAACGTTTGGTTGTTTGAGATGTTTCTTGAGGTAGGATTGTATTGCTATATACTTCCCTCTTAGAACTGCTTTTGCTGCATCCCATATGTTTGGGTTGTCATGTTTTCATTGTCATTTGTTTCTAGGTATTTCTTTGATTGCCTCTTTAATTTCTTCAGTGATCTCTGGGTTATTTAGTAGCGTATTGTTTAGCCTCCATGTAGTTGTATTTTTTACATTTTTTTTCTTGTAATTGATATCTAGTCTCACAGCGTGGTGGTTGGAAAAGATGCTTGATATGATTTCAATTTCCTTAACTTTATCAAGGCTTGACTTGTGACCCAAGATATGATCTATCCTGGAGAATGTTCCATGAGCACTTGAGAAGTGTATTCTGTTGTTTTTGGATAGAATATCCTATAAATATCAGTTATGTCCAGGTTGGAGCATTTAATCCATTTACATTTAAAGTAGTTATCGATATATATGTTCCTATTACCATTTTCTTAATTGTTTTGGGTTTATTACTGTAGGTCTTTTCCTTCTCTTATGTTTCCTGCTTAGAGAAGTTCCTTTAGCATTGTTATAAAACTGGTTTGGTGGTGGTGAATTCTCATAGCTTTTGCTTGTCTGTAAAGGTTTCAATTTCTCCATCAAATCTGAATGAGATCCATGCTTGGTAGAGTAATCTTGGTTGTAGTTTTTTCCCTTTCATCACTTTAAATACGTCCTGCCACTCCCTTCTGGCTTGCAGAGTTTCTGCTGAAAGATCGTCTGTTAACTTTATGGGGATTCCCTTGTATGTTATTTGTTGCTTTTCCCTTTCTGCTTTTAATAATTTTCTTTGTGTTTAATTTTTGATAGTTTGATTAATATGTGTCTTGGCATGTTTCTCCTTGGATTGATCCTGTATGGGACTCTCTGAGGTTCCTGGACTTGATTGACTATTTCCTTTCCCATATTAAGGAAGTTTTCAACTATAATCTCTTCAAATGTTTTCTCTGTCCCTCTTTTTTTCTCTTCTTCTTCTGGGACCCCTATAATTTGAATGTTGGTGTGTTTAATATTGTCCCAGACGTCTCTGTGGCTGTCCTCAATTCTTTTCATTCTTTTTTCTTTATTCTGCTCTGTGGTAGTTATTTCCACTATTTTATCTTCCAGGTCACTTATCCGTTTTCTGCCTGAGTTATTCTGCTACTGATTCCTTCTAGAGAATTTTTAATTTAATTTTGTCTTCCCCCAGTGGTATGTTGGTTCAGTGGGTTGTGTAGGCTTTCTGGTGTAGGGGACTGGTGCCTGTGTTCTGGTGGATGAGGATGGATCTTGTCTTTCTGATAGGCAGGACTGTGTCTGGTTGTGTGTTTTGGGGTGTCTGTGAACTTATTATGATTTTAGGTAGCCTCTCTGCTAACGGGTGGGGTTGTGTTCCTGTCTTGCTAGTTGTTTGGCATAGGGTGTCCAGCACTGTAGCTTGCTGGTCGTTGAGTGGAGCTGCCTCTTAGCGTTGAGGTGGAGATCTCTGGGAGAGCTTTCCCTGTTTGACATTATGTGGGGCCAGGAGGTCTCTGTTGGACCAATGTCCTGATCTCGGCTCTCCCACCTCAGAGCCTCAGACCTGACACCCCGCCAGAGCACCAAGATCCTGTCAGGCATATGGCTCAGAAGAAAAGCGAGAAGGAAGTGGAAAGAAAAAAAGAAAGAAAGAAAGAAAGAAAGAAAGAAAGAAAGAAAGAAAGAAAGAAAGAAGGAAGGAAGGAAGGAAGGAAGGAAGGAAGGAAGGAAGGAAGGAAGGAAGGAAGGGAGAGAGAGAAAGAG
>NC_041217.1:32579809-32653656 GCF_002837175.3 Physeter macrocephalus
TAATTTATTGTTTTGTTCATCATTGTTTGTTTGCTCTTTAGTTCTTCTAGGTCCTTGTTAAATGTTTCTTGTATTTTCTCCATTCTATTTCCAAGATTTTGGATCATCTTTACTATCATTACTCTGAATTCTTTTTCAGGTACACTGCCTATTTCTTTTTCATTTGTTTGGTCTGGTGGGGTTTTACCTTGCTTCTTCATCTGCTGTGTATTTCTGTCTTCTAATTTTGCTTAACTTACTGTATTTGGGATCTCCTTTTTCCAGGCCACAGGTTCGTAGTTCCCATTGTCTTTGGTGTCTTCCCCCAGTGGTATGTTGGTTCAGTGGGTTGTGTAGGCTTTCTGGTGTAGGGGACTGGTGCCTGTGTTCTGGTGGATGAGGATGGATCTTGTCTTTCTGATAGGCAGGACTGTGTCTGGTTGTGTGTTTTGGGGTGTCTGTGAACTTATTATGATTTTAGGTAGCCTCTCTGCTAACGGGTGGGGTGAGAAAGAGAAAGAAAGAGAGAAAGAAAGAAAAGAAAGTTATTAAAATAAAAAGTAAAAAAATACATATTAAAAATTAAAAAGTAATTTAAAAAAGAAAGAAAGAAGAGAGCAACCAAACCAAAAAACAAATCCATCAATAAGAAGTGCTAAAAACTATAATAAAAAAAATGGACAGACAGAAACCTAAGACAAATGGTAAAAGTAAAGCTATACAGACAAAATCACACAAAGAAGCATACTCATACACACTGACAAAAAGAGAAAAAGGAAAAATATATATATATAAAAAAAGGAAGAGAGCAACCAAATTAATAAACAAACGTACCAACGATAATAAGCTCTAAATACTAAACTAAGATAAACATAAAACCAGAAACAAATTAGATGCGGAAAGCAAACCCCAAGTCTACAGTTGCTCCCAAAGTCCACTGCCTCAATTTGGAATGATTTGTTCAGGTATTCCAGAGATACACGGTACATCAAGTTGATTGTGGAGATTTAGTCCGCTGCTCCTGAGGCTGCTGGGAGAGATTTCCCTTTCTCTTCTTTGTTCGCACAGCTCCCAGGTTTCAGCTCTGGATTTGGCCCTGCCTCTGCGTGTAGGTCACCTGAGGGCATCTGTTCCTTACCCAGACAGGAGGGGGTTAAAGTAGCGGCTGATTCGGGGGCTCTGGCTCACTCATACCAGGAGGAGGGAGTGGTATGGAATGTGGGGCGAGCCTGTGGCAGCAGAGGCCAACATGACATTGCAACAGCCTGAGGCACACCATGCATTCTCCCAGGGAAGTTGTCCCTGGATCACGGGCAGTGGTGGGCTGCACAGCCTCCTGGGATGGGAAGTGTGGAGAGTGACCTGTGCTTGCACAGGGGCTTCTTGGTGGTGGCAGTAGCAGCCTTAGCATCTCATGCCCGTCTCTGGTGTCCGCACTGATAGCCGCGCTCGCGCTCGTCTCTGGAGATCGTTTAGGTGGTGCTCTGAATCCCCTCTCCTCGCACACCCCGAAACAATGATCTCTTGCCCCTCTGGCAGGTCCAGACTTTTTCCCAGACTCCTTTCCAGCTACCTGTGGTGCACTAGCCCCCTTCAGGCTGCGTTCACGCAGCCAAACCCAGTCCTCTGCCTGGGATCTGAACTCCAAAGCCCGAGCCTCTGCTCTCAGCCTCCGCCCGCCCCGGCGGGTGAGCAGACAAGCCTCTCGGGCTGGTGAGTGCTGGTCGGCACCGATCCTCTGTGCGGGAATCTCTCCGCTTTGCCCTCTGCACCCCTGTTGCTGCGCTCTCCTCCGTGGCTCCGAAGCTTCCCCCCACCACACCCCTGCCCCTTCTCCATCAGTGAAGGGCCCTCCTAGTGTGTGGCAACTTTTCCTCCTTCACAGCTCCCTCCCAGAGGTGCAGGTTCCATCCCTATTCTTTTGTCTCTGTTTTTTCTTTTTTCTTTTGCCCCACCCAGGTATGTGGGGAGTTTCTTGCCTTTTGGGAAGTCTGAGGTCTTCTGCCAGAATTCAGTAGGTGTTCTGTAAGAGTTGTTCCACATGTAGATGTGTTTTTGATGTATTTGTGGGGAGGAAGGTGATCTCTACATCCTACTCCTCTGCCATCTTGAAGGTCCCCCCATTTGGTTCTTAAATGCCTTTCTGTCTTCTTCTCTACATTTCTGCCTTGACCTCCAGAATTTCAGGTCATCTGCTGGCCTACCTGGATTGTGACCGCCCCTAACTCATGTGTGTGTGTGTGTTCCCAACTCCTGAGCTGGCCTCAGCACCCCTGACACCTCAGATTCCCTGCCTCTCCAGCAGCACTTTTGGTGCTGACAGACCATCCTTCTCAGTGGAATGGGGGTCAGTTGGAAGCAATACTTTGTTCTACAGGCTGAAAAGCAGTGCCCAAAACTTTAACTGAGAAGGAGCAATTTCTTTAATTCTAGAACCCCTGGGGATTGAAGGGTGCATATATGACACCTTTGAAGGTTGGAAGAGAGAAGCATTTTTTAAAAAGAAGAAGATTAAGGGGAATAGCACATTTTCACAAAAATGTGAAAAGGGGAAAAAAGGAGAAGAAAGAGTAGGGGTATATCCTTCTGCCAAATGCTACCTGATGTCAGAGTTAGATCATCAGAGTGACGGGCTGCCCAGGGGCCCACACATAGCAGAATATTCCATGGTGGGGAGGGGGGAGGTTGAGCGGGGGAGGGGGACTGCTGCACCAAGGCAATTCTCCACCATTTCACAGCACCAGCATCTTTACCTGCTATACGGAACACTGTGAGCACCCCTTTCTGAAAAGATGAAGACAGATTTTACATTGATTTGCTTTGAAGGATTTGGGTTTTGAGAATTTTGAAAGAACTTTGTGGAAGTCTCTAGGGTTTCTGGAGACTCTGGCGAACGGTATGAACAGGGCTGTTGTCCAGGCTGAGGTGGAACCATTGCCCAAGTCTACCACGGTGCAGATGCCCTCCTCAATCGTGGCACGTAAATGCTCATAACTGAGTGTCCCCACCCCTACCATAAGCTGAGGCCTTGAGGGCAGGTCTCCGTCTTACTCATCTTGCTTCCCAGTGACGAGCACAGCGCCAGGCCCAGGTGCTCCGTAAACATGTATGGAACAAGCCCAGGGATCCCCATATGACAGCACCTTCCCTGATGCCACTGCCCAGAGGGGAGAATGAGCAGACAAGACAAGGCCTGGGGAGCAGCCGTCTTCTGGAACTCTCCAGGCAACAGGCCCCTCCACAGAGAAGAAGGTGGTGACCCTAACGCTTCTCAAAGCTGCCCCATGACACCAAAGCCAGGAAGGTCCCGGAGGGAGAACAATCCACAAATGCCCTGCCGTCCAGCCTTGGCCCAGAGGCGTGCCATCAGTCAGAGTGCTCGAGGTGGGCCCCCAGCGTGTGCCATGCCCTGTGCTGGGCATGGAGAAAAAGATTTCCGTTCTCGGCACACTGGCTAATGAAGAAAGAGGACAAAGAGCAATAATAATGGCTAACATCTATTGAGCCCTCGCCAACCCCAGGCACTGTGCCAATATTTTACTCGTGTTGGCCCATTTAACCCTCACAACGTCACTAAAAGGTAGATGGCATCTCCATTTATCTTTTTATGGTCATGAAACCTCCTACGTTAGTGGTGAAACCAAGATTCAAAACTGCCTTTCTCACACCGCAGAGCCCAAGGTCTGAGCCACCAACCCACCATATGTCTTTCTCTGGGCTATTCCTATCCCACCCCTGAGTCTGACTCTCTAGCTTCCTTCTTTGAGCTTCTACCGTTGCCATTTGCCTACTCTGAGGGATCTACCTTCCCTGCATCAAAGTCTTTCTCATCGGGAACGCCAGCCCTGACTCAGCTCTGATCCTTCCTTTTATGGAATACCCTCAGATGTAAATGGTTTCTTGGCACTGCTTTGTAGCTACTCTTGAATGCTTTGCTGTTGGCTGTTGTTCCAATTTACCACGTGTGTTCCTGGAACCCCACCTACAGTCCTGGTCTGCAAGCCCCCTGTGGACCAGTGTCTTCTCAGTGGTCTGCTGGATCCAGCTCACGCTGGTGCCAATTGTTAAATCTTTAGGAAGATTGCAAGCCAGTTGTTAAACCATTGGCAGCTTAGAAACAACCACGAGGAGAGAGTGTGTACACTACAGAAATCGGCAAAGGCTACAAATCAGGGATTCTCCCCACCCCAAGAAAGCTGGCTGTTAAACATTCAGCAGCACATGGCGGCTTTGAACTTCTGCTCCCCACCTTGAGCCCCAGCCCAGGTTTTTGCACCATAAAATGTATTCATCCTCATATGAGTGTCAGCATGTGATGGAAGCATAAAGACATGGGACATCATCAGAAGTGTCAATGACTAGTGACCAGAGGAGGAGAGCAGCAGTCCGGGGAGGCTTCCTGGAGGAGGGAGATATTGAATCCATAGTTACCCTTCCCTAGTCCCACATTGTCCTTTTGACCAACACTTTTTGAAATCCCACCACGTGCCAGACCCTTTACAAACAAGATCACATGAAATCCTTCCCAGAGGAGTACTCTGAGGCTGCCCAAGGTCACTGGGAGACCTGCCAGGGCCCAAACTCAACCCCAGGACTTTCGGGCTCCAAAGCTAGGCTCTCTCCACCTCATCATATTCCCTGGATGGCAAACTCTTGACATTTCCGGTCCTAAGTTCCAGATTCCCCAACATTTGCCATCGGCCAGTGGCAGCCAGGGCAGGAGCAGCTGGGAGAAGCCATGGCAGGAGAAGGGGTTGGGAAGACAGGCATGGCACTCTGCTAGAGAACTGGGAAGACCAGAGCCACTCGTGGAAGCCCCCACCAGGCACGACACTCATGAGTTACCAGCTGCCGCTGCTCGGCCGGCACCCTCCTCCTCAGCGAGAGGGGCAGCTGCACGGCTTGCTTCTGTGCGTGGGTTTTGTGGAGCTGGGAGGGAGTGGGCAATCCCTCCTCCCCCAGCATGCAGGCTCAGAAATAAATAATTAAGGCCAAAGTTTGCCAGACTTGCCAGGGGAGCAGAAAGCAGCTGCATCTCCACAGAAGAGCATCTCCTGCAACAGAGCACCGCGAACACCTCAGTGCAGGCATTGCCACAGTGACGGGCACCGCGTCACTCAGAAAGCATATTCCACTCCACACATGTCCCATTCCTACCTGGTCTCCTAGGCTGCAAAGACCCGGGGACAGCGGAGGAAGCTGAGGCACAGTGGGGCGATGCCATCCTGTGCGCTCTGGGTGGTGGCGGGCAGTGTGCCAAACAGGGCAGATAAGGACAAACCGTGCACCCAAAAGAGCAAGGGGTTCACAGCGCAGTATGCTTCTACATGCTGAACAATCCGTTTCCCCGGGAGAAGAAAAGACCCTGATGCATAGCCCTTGCCAATTTCTGTAGTGTACACACTCTCTCATCATGGCTGATTTAAGCTACCAATGGTTTAACAACTGGCTCACAATCTTCCTTGGCACCAGTGTGAGCTGGATCCAGCAGACCACTGAGAAGATGCTGGTCCATAGGGAACTTGCAGGCCAGGATTGTAGGCGGGCTCCAGGAACACACGTGGTAAATAGCTACAGTTACCTACAGAACTGTCCCTACCCGCACTCAGATAGCCGATCGTGAGGTCACCATTCACCCAGCCTCATCTGTACCCCCTTCACCCTCAGCCCCACTACCAGCCTGTCCACAGCCCCGTACCCTATGCCCTCTCTCCTCCATCACATCTGCCCTCTGCTGTGGCTAATCCTCCTCCGGTGCTCTGGACCCTGTGCCCTCCCACCTTCTCAGAGACATGTGTCCCTGAGTATGCCCTCCTAATCCTCAACCTCTCCCTCTCTATTTCCTCCTTCCCATCAGCATTTGAACACGTACTGGTATCTTCCTCTTTTATTAAACAAACTTCTCTTGACCCTTCCTGCCACCCACATCTCTCCTCTCTCTCCCAAGCAAATTTCCTGTAAGTGCGGTCTGCTCTGTCCATCCTTCCTCATCTCCCATTCACTCCCCATGTCCTGACGCTCTCCTGAAAGCTCAGTAAAGGCCAGCAAGGACTTTCTGCAGATACAGCCATCTCATAATTCTTACCTTCCTTCCCAGGACCGAATAGCAAAAAACATAAACAAACTCTTGCACGGTCAGTGCAGAAAATGGCAATTATCCAAGTCCTTCCAGAAGGAATGCTAGTCAAGTTGCAAAGGCTGGTGAGCCTTTTGGCTCAGAAGGTCTTTAAATTGGCCGTGAACAGCAGCAGGCAGGATGGCATTAAATCAAGAATGAAATACAAGGCTGTATGATAGGAAGGGGAAGAATTGGAAGCTGGGAATGGCAAGACGGTGCAGGGTTGAAACCTATGGCTCCGCGTATGTGGGGAGAGTAAGAAGTGCTTCTTGGTGGAATGGCAATGAAAATGCCTTCAGAAAACTGTTCTTGGATCTCAGGAGATATTTAATGGGTGACTGTGAAGTATGCAGTGTTGGCTGTCTCTGCCTCCCCCATGAAACCCTCAGTAAATGCCACGGGGCTCACTAATGCATCGGTATGAATGGACTGAGAGAGGGGGAGCTCAAAGAGAAAAATAAGGGGACAGCTGACATCTGGGTTACACCAGCTACAGCAGGGAGGAATGACAAGTGAATTCAGCAAAAATGTTTTATTTCCACATCTATTGTCAAGTCTAATTATTGGTTGAAATTAGAGGTTCTGCCCTGATCATGGCCATGAATAAATAAAAATATGTTTGAATTTCAGCAGATGTCATTGAATTTCACATATCTTTCCCTTCCCAGAAAGGAAAAGAAAGATCCGGCTAGCCCTTTCATGCACTGACATCCACACTTAAGGCAAGAAACTTGCTCCAGAAATGATTCACTTGACCAAAGAAGTGAAAGCCAGATCAGAATTCCTGAACCTTCTCTCTAGCTGTGAATACTATACATATCGATATTGCATCCAAACTTGGCAAGAAAATGTTAGTCTGCAGAAGCAGTTTTCCTTTGCACTCTACACGTGTGCAGTACTCACATAGTCGGTCATCTAATAACAGATAGCAAGAGCCTACTCTGGGCCGGGGATTGCGAGTGTCATTGAAAAAAAAGACAAAGATGCATAAGATGTGGGTTTTGCCCTTGAGGAGTCCATTAGTTAATGCCTTCAACATTTGGGAGGCTGTAATTTGGATGTAACCAGCTGATGTTCACGTTCAAGTTAGTGATAAACGAGGACATCACTCAGGTCCCTCCCCTATGAGCTGCCCTAAGGTTTAGCTTGACAAGGGCCATCTCCCCAGCCCTGACCCTCCTCCTCCCACCCACCGATCCATCTCTGTTTGCACCGTGCCAGCTCGGTCCTTGTGCCACCACATTTTGCCAGCCTGCACGACTTCAGACTGGGCTTCAGGTACTGAGTTACTATTTCTCCCGCTTTCCCTGCTCTCCCCCTTCAGCAGTTGTGCATGTGCGGGGCCACCAACCTGGTAGTGGCAAGTTTCAGCAGCACGGAGAGCAGTTCTCTGACGAAACTGCTATAGAAATCTAGATGCGCTTTTGCTCAACAGAGCCAGACTCCCAACTGCATCACGAGCGGGACTTTGTCTGTACTGGAGGCTGTACCAAATTAACCTCTGCCTGCCTACCCACTCCCAGAAGGCATACTTCCCTGTAGCCAAGCCCTGCTAAGGCTTTTGAAGCAGAGCAATTCAAAAGATTCAAGAACGAAATTTCTAGAAGTGACTATGAGAGGTTATTCAGCCCAGCTTCGTGCCTTCAGCTACATCATTTGGAGTGGACCTCCTTTTTAGTGAAAAGATAAAGAATTTTCTTTGTCGGGGGATGATCCTAAGTAGAACAATTAACACATTTGGCCCTGCATTTTAGACAAAATAGAAAGGAAAACAAAACAAATGTATTGAGAGGATAAGAACAATTCTTTGTTTATGCTACCTTTCATCGAACACACACTTGATGCCAGGCACTGTGCTATATTCTATCACTTAATCCTCATATTGTTACTATAAAGTAGTCACTGTGCTTCTACCCCTTTCACAGATTTGAGAACTGAGGCACTAAAAGATGAAGGCCAAGAATGCTCAACTTGTTAGTGGCAGAGCCAAGACTTGATCGAGATGCAGAACCTCTTTACCACTAGTCTTCTTCTACGAGACCTACTAGACACGTCTGAAATGCACCTCTAGCCTAACCAAAATGTAATTTCATTGTGTCACTCCAAGCCAGGGGCTAGTCACCAGAGGTCTGACACATTGGACAAACATTCCGTACGCGTGGGGTCCCACCTCTTCCGCCGGTTTCGTTCACTTGTTAGGGTCTGATCAGCCCATCAGCAAGAAGTAGCGGCCTCATGCTCTCAACACCGAGTGCAGGGATTCCACCAAATAAACGTCCTGCCCCAGCCACGTTCTCATCTCATATCCCACTCATCACCTCCCGCGGGCACGGCTCTGGTTGGCTGTTTGTCTTTATGTGTATTTAATTGTGCCAATCCAGTCTCTGCCAAGAGGTTTATAAGCTGTACAAGGGCAAAGACCATGTTTCTGCCGTTCTCTGTCTCTCTTTATTACTCCCAAACTGCAAACAGGTGATACACAATAAATACATACAAAAAGGCTGAATCTATTTATGACCCCAAATCGTGGTGAATTCGGGAGTTGGTGTGAGATAACATCAGACAACCGTAAGGGGAAAAAAAAAAACCTAGAATGATATACAGATTGGTATCACATATGCCAAAAAAAGGCACATTTGAACCTTCTTCTTCCTTTTTACCAAGTTGTTTGAGCAATGTGAAATCATGATCCCAACACTTGCTATAAACCCTTCGCCTCCCAGTATACAATGTATTTGGTTGCAAAGATAAAGACCAAGGGCAATGCTGCTTTGAACTGAATCTCTGATTCCCAGGAGGGCAGGAAGCAGTATTTCCGAGCAAAACATACAGCCCTCAAAACATGAGGTCCATAGATTCTTTGCAAAGTGCTTGTTTGTGTCGAGAAAATTCCAGCCCAGTGAGAAACCAGATGGGTAGATGCACCAAATATTGAAGACAGGCCTCAAGGCAAAGCAGAAAAACACTCTCTCTGGTGTACACTAAACTCAGGAGTGATCCTCCAGCCGTTACGAGCAGAGAAATGTCCCACCAGAGTTTTCCAAATAGCAAACTCTTAGTCCGATGATTGTTTCTATCATTTGTCATATTTTCTGTCCAAAAGTCTCTCTAGTTCCTCCATGGTTAGCAGGTTTTATAGCCCAAGATAAGTGTCCATCCCTTTTAATTTTCATTGTTGCATCTGTTTTGCCATTTCTCTGCAGCAGGTTGTATTACAATGGAAGGATTAATGAGGAAATGGATGCAAACATTTTTATTTCAAATAGCAACTATCAGACAAGATCTGGAAAACGGAATCAAGCCATACGATTGTAAAAGAAAAAAAAAATCCTCGCCATCCAACTATTGGGCATTTTGCCATTATTTGTGAATAGCATGTAAATACAAACAACTTAACTGGGGTGGGGAGAGATGTACATTTTTCATTTGTGTCTGGCTAATCATTTTTTTTATTATTAATTTGGTCCCTTTTATTTCACATAAATGTCATCTCAAGCACCAAACATCAACAAATAAGATCGTTTATCTTGCTGGGGAAAGCAAAACACTGCATTGCCATTCAGAGAAGGCAGCTGACGTCCCTACCGCACCACTAATAAAGAAGGCCTTCAGAACGAAAAATAATCATTTTCTATTACTTTCCACCATGCCTCATCCATAAACACAGGGCCGCTGGTAATTACATTTAGCGAAGAAGCATGCTCTGTGTATTACAATTTCCTGAAATGAACAAAACCCTGAAGAGCACCCCAGACCGGGGGTTGAAATGAAAAGCAGGGGGGAAACGTGGCTTTCCCTTTCCTCGCGTGCCTCTCTGCGCCGTCGAGGGGCAGAGGATGTGGAAGGAGAGGAGGGAGGACCGGTTATCATGAGATTTTTCTCCTTCCGCGCCGTGGCCTGCATAACGAGGAAAGGAAAAGAGTGATGGATATACAGGAGAGAGCCAAGACTCAGAGCAGGAGGGGGACACTTGTCTAGCCACCGCCACGCACGTGCCGGAGCGGGTGGTCAGAGGATGCGCGGACCCAGACACGCGCGACAGCGGGGGCCCCACGCACGTGCACACGCGCCGCGCGGCGGGCAGGGAGGCGGCAGGGCTGCGCTGATAAATCCGCCGCAAGCCCCCTGACTCCACGCTTCCCTGTCGCCGAAGCATTTGGCTCGCCTGCCCACGCAGCCTCCGCTGCCAAGCAAGGCACTGACTCCATGGGAGAACCGTGCTGTCGATCTCTGCAGGAATATAAGACCTTTTTTTTTTCCAAGGAAAATGTTCCCCAACTCTGCAAGGGAGGTTGGCAGTACATCTCCAACTCTGGCCTGTCTTTTTAATACCCCTACAATAGCTCCGTTGGACTGAGACCAGCTGTTGGTACATTACCATTTGTAAATGCTTAAAACAGCTACTCCTTGTTTTCTTGGCAACGCTGACTGCGGAAAAAAGAAAAAAGAAAAAAAAAGAAAAAGCTAGCTCCAGCCACTTCCATTCAAACATTAAGAAGCACTGACTGCCAGCTTTGGCATCCACCAGCCATTGTTTGCACGGCTCTCTTCAACAAGTTTCTCGTCACCCCACTATTTCTCCACACACCCCTCCATAGAAGAAGGACAAGAAAGAAAATCAGCAGAGAATGTTCCAGTCCCCTTCGCCCTAACTCTAGGTCCCAACAATCACGTAGTCAGTCTTTCCCTGAAAGAAGACAGAGGAGCCCAGTGGACGCTCTTTGTCTGCGTCTTTTATCTGCTTTTGTCCCCTGTCCTCCTCCCCAGGCTGGTTATCGTTTTACAGGTGCTCGGCGGAAGATCAGCATCTTCCCGAAGCCCGTGAGGTTTTCCCAGAGTGACCCCCACCCCCTTTCTCTTCTCTGAATGTGTACGGTGAGGACGCCGCCTTTTCTAAGATCCCAGCCGGGAGACAATTTGAGGGTAACGAGGACACGGCCAAAATCCACGTCGTTCCCTACAGATGGGGGTCACTCTGAAGAAAGGCTCTTCATTTGGTCCATCTCTCATCTCACCAAAGCCCTCCAGTTTCCATCTGCAAAAAGAGTCAAACTGCCAAAGTCAGTACTTCGCTACTCAAAACAGATGAGGAATTGTACCAAGAGCAGGCGAGGCCCTTTCCTGCTTCGGCTCCCACCAGGGCCGCTGCTGGCAGGGGCGGCCTCCAGGGCCACGTGCCCACCCTGCGTCCACACTCCACATGCCTCAAGCGGTAGCAGCCCAGAAGGACAGGTGCTGCCGTGCCCAGGGCTGCCGAGGCCGGGACAATAGGCTTCATGTGTCATGTCCCTGCTCTCCTGCCCTTCTGTTCGATGGCCTCCCCCACCAAGGGCAGTGGTGGCTTCATCTGTCCTTGCTTCTTTAGTGTGATTTCTGGGCACAAGAGGGAGAGGTCTGTCAGTATCACACATGCTCTTGGAGTAGAGTGAATTCAAGGAGCCAAATGTTACTGCAGGGTTGAAATTCTGCACATAAGTTCCAGGTGGAAGGAGAGTGCCTGAACCTGGGCCCATGAGGACAAGTGCTCTGGGGAGACAATTTGGCCCAAGGTTAAAAAGTCACACCGGTTTTATGGAAATGGGACACAGCCAGTTTTTTTACACTGAAGGAGGGAACCTGGAATGGTAGTGCAAACCAGCAGACAACCCAGAAAGCCTAGATAACCCCTCAAACCAGAAGCCTGAGAAGGCAGCAGGGCACATAGGAACACTTGACAGTGACCCCAGCTCTGCCACTGACCAGCTCAGGACCAGACGGCCCTGTCACGTTTCAGGGTCTGAATGGTCTCTTCCATAAAAATCCAGAAGCTGGGTTGGACAGTGCCTGGGTCCCTTCAGTTCTAGAAGTCTATGTCATTGCCTTCCTAATTTTCTTGAGCTCAAGCTAATATGAGTTGGGGTATGCCCCAGTCTAAAGACACCCAATGTAGAGAAATTCAAGCACTGATTATGAAGTTTCCTTTGAAAAGTAAACTCTCTTAATACCGTTGCTATCAGATGTACAGAAATCAACTCCTGCTCAGCTTTTCAGGAAAAGGTGGTAAATTCTTTGAGCTGAATCAGATTGGAAGCCATTGTCTGATTCAGCTGTCAGTTCCCAGGCCTAGCACACAGTAGGCTCATTATAGATATTGTTTGTTAAATGCGACAACTTTGAGGTGCAAAGTGAGGTCCCTGGGAAAGTAGCACAGGTGACTTGAGAAAACCAAAGTGGTAGAATAGGTCAGCCAGGGACTAAAAACAGGCCCTGGGCAATTACAAAGCGGATTATTCACCTGCAGCTAATTGCAAGCCAGGCAACTGTAATAAAAATAAAAATAAACTTAAATCTATGGGTTTTACTAAACCTTGCAATGGACTTACGAATACCAAGACAAAAAAAATGCCCTAAGAGTCCCTCAGACATTGGTCAGTCTGTCATATTGGGTGCAACTCCCTCCAGCTACAGAGAAATCCCCTCAGCAGAGCTTTGTCTGAGGTATCCTGATTAACCATTACCACACCCTCTTCACACTTGTTTAACTGTCCCCCCGCTCCTGGGCTGAAAGCCCTTTTCAGGCTGAGACTGTGTCCAGCTTGTCTGTTCGCTCCCCAGAGCCCTACACAAAAGATGCTCCAGTCAGAGTTAATCCTAAGACAGTTTGGGGGAAAAGGGTACAAGAACTGTCTCTCTGCCCGCAGATCCTTTCCCCTCATTTTGTCTGAAGGCCTTGATGACGTAACTTGTGATGTCTAAGGAGACGGTAAACAAAAAAGACAGTGACGCCAGCGAAAACAAAGCAATTCCACAGTCATTAAGAACCAGAGGTGGAACCCAGAGCCGAGCCAGGCTGGGTCTCTGACCTCAGCCCTTCCTTACGGCGGCCAGCCGTCCACCCCTCAGCTGGTCAGCCGCGGAGGGACTCAGGGAGGCCGCCCGCTGCATGCAAAATCCCTACCAACCCCTGGGCATCAGCGACAAAGAGACTGGGTGAGGACCCGACCTGTGAAGCCCATGAGCCACGGTGTGAGTCTGTCACCAGCAGGCAGGCGGCCAGAGCCCCTGGGATCTGAATGACACCGGGAGGAGACACGGTGGGCGCTGTGTGTAAAGCACGGTTCTGAGCATTTTGCTCGTTCCAACCTCACCACAGCCCTGCAGAGGTGGTACGAGGACCATCCCCACCGCACGGGTGAGGAAACTGAGGCACAAAGAGATTAACAGCGAGCCCGCAGTTAGACAGCCAGTGAAGAGCTGGCTGGACTCCAAGCCCTCAGCTCTGCTCTGAACCACAGTGGATTATGAAGGCCACCAGCTGAAGTCAGCCCCTGGGAAGGGCAGTAGCAAGGAAGTTTGTTCCCGTACTGCCCAGAGCCCCACAGTGTGTGAGGAGTGAAAGGGGGGCCTCGTGGGAACACCCCCAAGGCATCACCTTGTCCAGTGAGGTCTACTGCCATCAACACAAATCTATTTGTCCAGCACTGAGTCGAAGAAAATACTTTCAAGGCAGCACCAGGCTGATCATGCCACCAGCCTCCCTGACACAGGGGACACGACCATCCTACAAATCCCCACTCCCTCCAGTCTTCAGCCAGTGAGGAGGGATGCAGTACTTTCCCTGGGTCTTCTTTATTTTGCCTCTAAGCTCCTCCAGCAGGCCAATGCTATCAAATAATATCATCCAATCTCACTGAAGGCAGTGTGACTTGACGGCTAGCAGGAGGGATACAGGAGCTCGATTACCTGAGCTGAAATCCTGACATCGCCGTTTAGTAGCCATGTGGTCCTAGACAAGTTTCTTAACCTTCTGTGCCTCAGTTTCCTCATCTATAAAATGGGGATAAGAAGAGCACCAACCTCCTGGGGTGATTGTGACCATTAACCAGCCAACCTATCCCACAAACACCACAGTTGTTTTCCTGTGCCCCAGCCCACAAGGCCCAGACACTGCCTCTCTCCCTCTGTTAAGTCATCCTCTCTCCTGGTCTACTTTCAATGTTACTGCTGCTGCTGTTGTGACAGACCACCACTATTTAAGGATCCCGTTCCTGCCTCCAGGGCAGTGTCATAGAGTGGAAAGGTTTGGATTCCGGGTAGAAACCAGTTCAAATCTCAGTCCTGCCAGTGTGGAATCCGGACCCATTATGTAGCCCCAGCATGACCCAGGCAGTAAAACATGTACTCAGGGCACAGGCTCAGAGTCAGCCTGCCTGGGTTTAAATCCCTGTATAGCACCACTAACTGTGTGGCCTGAGCAAGTTACTTAGCAGTGCCTGTATCAGCGGTCTCATCTATGAAGTGGGGTGACATCACAAAGCACCTCGTGGGGTTGCCGTGCGGACGGAGGGAGGATGTACATGCACCTGGATGTCTGCAAGTGTGCCGTTGATGCTAGCTCCTCTCCTTACTTCCTTTGTCTGTAGGCTGGGGATGGTGGTACCTGCTGGGGTGGGGGGAGGGGCAGAGGGTTGAGCGAGGTGACAGGTGTGATGTGCAGAGCACAAGTCAGACACAAAGTCAGCCCTTGATAAGTGACAGTCCCCTCCCCTTCCCATGCCTCTCTCTGTCTGTACCTCAGATCAGAAAGGCTTCACTCTGATTCTACCTTCCAACGACCTCTTAACCATCACTCACACCCACTAAAATCCCACCTCCCCTACAAGCCTTCCAAGACTCACCTAAAAACATCCCCAGCCCTTTCCCAATATGGACAGGGACATTCTTTGGGCTCTCTGCCCACTTGCCCTCACCCCAGCCTTGTGTCCTTGACCTCTTAGGCCACAAATACTTGAGATAAACTTCTTATACTGTTTTTCCTTACTATGTGCCAAACGCTGTGCTAAGATGTCTATTTTTCTATCACTTAATCCCCCGTATTTGTCAGCTCAGGCTGCCATAAAAAAAATACCACAGACTAGGTGGCTTAAACAACAGACATTTATTTTCTCACAGTTCTAGAAACTGGAAGTCCAACATCGAAATTCCAGCCAACTCAGTTCCTGGTGAGAGCTCTCTTCCTAGCTTATAGATGGCTACCTTCTCACCAAGCCCTCACATGGCCTTTCTTCTGAGCTTGTGGAGCAAGAGAGAGAGTGAGCTCTCTGGTGTCTCTTCTTATAAGGACACTTATCTTTTTGGATCAGGGCCCCATCCTTATGACCTCGCTTAAACCTTAATTACTTCCTTAGAGGCCCCATCTCCAAATACAGCCACGCTGAGAGTTAGGGTTTCAACTTATGAATTCTGGAAGAAACAAACATGTAGTCCATAACACATGCCAATAATTCCCGGAGGTAGGCATAGAGTTTATCAATGAGGATATGGAATCCTTGCCCCAAGTCATACAGTCAGTAAGTGGGTGGTCATCCACCTCCAGAGCCTGAGTCGTAGAGCCTTCCCAAAGGTCGAATGTGGATTCAAGAAAAGGCCCTCATGCAGACCACAGGATCTGGACATGGAGCTCCCTAAGAGCCCCACAGGGACTGAGAAGATCCAGACTAAAGGGGAAGATCTAGTGGGATGGAAGGGCTCCAAGAAACCTCTCTCCCACCTCAGGTTTTCAGGAAAGTTGTACGTGACACCATAAAAATGTGTTTTGTTTACAGAAAATATATCTTCACATATTCATTCAACAAACACTTAGAGAACACCTGCTATGTGTCCTACATTGTCTTTGATGCTGGGCATCCAGATGTGAACAAAGTAGACCTCGTTCCTGCTCTCAGGGAACTTTCAGTGCAACGGAGTGTCACAGACAAATGGGCAACCACAGTCCAGTACGGAAGGTGGGGCCACACTGGGTGGGACACGAAACCCAGCTCTGGGGCTCTGAAGGGCTAGAATGAAGAGGCTCTGCTCATTCTAGAACAAGAGGCTTTGCTTTTGCATTGACAAAGGCTGCACACTAACTCGACACGTGAAGATAAACAAAATGTCCAGTGTGGTTATGTGGTTGACTTGACCATTACAGAGGTTAAGAATGCTGAGTCCTGCCTTCCCCCAGCATGGCCTCAATTCAATCCATTTTGTTGGACACTCATTGACTATCTACCAGCGGTAAAGCCCCATGCTAGGCACTGGGCAAGCTTTGGGGAAAATATTGAAAAGAAAGGCCCTCCCAGCAGGAAAATGGCTCTGAGCACAATGAAAAAGGCCCATGCCTTTGGATCCCTTTGAGGGATCTCAACTCTGAGATGAAAACCAAACTCAAACCTCAGCCTTGACCTTGATTTGGCCTGCTGAAGATCAGCAACCTCTCCTGCCCTCCAAGCCTGAGCTGGAGAGCCGAGAGGAAAAGACAGAAGGTTTTATTATACCACCCAGGCCACGCCTGCCAAGTACTCCTCACAAGTGCTTCAAAAAAAAAAAAAAAAAAAAGATGGAGTGAAAGGGAATTGGAAAAATGGAACCCCCTACATCCCAGAAATATTACTTTCATGAGCTGTATGAATTATTTAACAGACAGCTGAAAAGACCAAACTCAACAGAAGAATACAAAAAACCAGCTCGGTACAGACACCTTCCCCGAAGCCCATGACAATGAAATGTATTTTATGCCACCGATCAACCTGCCAGAGAAGGAGGCTTCGGAGACAGCTGCCCACAGGGATCATTAGCCCCTTATCTCTCAACCCTTTGCCACCAGCATCCAGATCTCTTGAGTCTGGGCAACCCAGAGGGAGAAAGGCTGAAAAGTGTGTATATTGTAAGAGTTGGTTAAACAACCCCACTGTATTCTTATTTGCTGGAGGTTTTAGGGAGCAGATGTAGGACTGGCAGGGCTTGGAACTGGTATATTGTTCTAGCTCATCCGGAGCCAACGGGGAAAGAAAAAAAAAAAGCCACACACGCAAACACAAAAAGCTGCATTTGGTGTGTGCGCCTGGGTGTGCGCGCTCGCCGCTGTGCTATCCGCTCGTCCAAGGTTCCTTGGAGTCAAGCTGACCGATGCGAAACCGGGATTGGTGTCGAGCCAAGAGAAAAATAACTTCTCCCTAGAGCAGCAGGGGGTGTCTGTCCGTGGTGGCTCGCTGCAAGCATCCTCTCCTGCAGGCGCGAGGGGGCTGGAGCAGCGACTCGCCCACTGCGGGCTTGGTGCTCTCAGTTGCTGGAGAAAGGGCAAACAAATGGAGAACCAACCGTAAAGGCGGCCAGCAGCAGTGAGGCAGTGCTGCAGCTGCCAGGCAATAACTTAGACAGTTACAGCTGCCATCACCTAGTTCATGCAAGCTTTTTAATATCTTTTGGCAGCTCTCAGTGTCACAGCACAAAGGGAGGGTTGGCACTTTGCAGCACACTTTGTTTGACATAACTGTAGGCAGGACCCAGCTGATACCTTCAGTAATGTGCATGGGTTTGCTCTCAAGGTGCGTTTTCGTAGATCAAATGCTTATCCCCCCTCCTTTTTCTCCCCTCCTGCCACCCACCCAATTGCGTTCAGGGCACGCAACACCACTAAATCATACGTGGGGAGCCAGGCCAGATTAATGGGAGGGTTCGGTGGGTGCAACATAAGGTTGGCCCCATAAGCACCCAGCTAAGAAGGAGAGGAAAGCAATGCCCGGAACACAGGGAGCAAAGAATGGAAGGGGAAAGGAGAAAAGAAAAATATATTTGGCGTGCTCCAGAACTCTCACGCCTTACCAGGAGACTCAGCTCCTGCTTTCCCATATGGCTCTGCTCACCAAATTTTAAAATACTCAGAATTCCACCATCTTGCTTCCTGCTCTTCACTCTTTAAGGTTCTTCACTGTTTGCGCACCTCACCTCCCCACCCAGTCCCACCTTCCCGGGAACCTAGTTTACTCCGGGTATCTCCCTGTGCTGTGTGACTCTTCCAAGGGCCAATAGCTAAGACAGCACTTTGCAGAAGCCCTTCCCAAGCCTTGGGAGTTGCCATGACGATTCTCTGTGATCCCTTCACCAAGCCAGGCATCCTTGTTTGGCAGATCCAGGAGCCTTGCTGGGACTTAGAGGAATAGTCCTCTCTAAGACCCCACAGCACAGGTGGACAGGAGGCGAACACGTGGGCAAAGAAGGAGCAGAAGATGAGTTCGGGGGCGGGAGAGGAAGGAGAGTTTGGGTGGACACTCCACCTAGGCTGAGCTGTATGCAGTGGAGACATTTAGACACAGAGGCACCGTCACTTCCCCGGTCTTAGCACTGGTGGTTCCACCCCACGGTGCACTCCCTTCGTGCATCCATCCTAAGCGTGGCTCTGGTTGCCTACTGGATGTCTTGGAGGAAGCCGTCAGGAAGGAGGGCAGAGAGAGGGAGCCACAGTGATTACCAGGGGTCATGATGATGGGCTCCTGTTGGCTGGTGTGTTTGTTTTCTTGGGCTGCTGTAACAAAGTGCCATGGACTGAGTGACTTCAACAACAGAAATTTATGGTCTCCCAGTTCCGGAAGCTAGAAGTCCGAGATCCTGGTGTCAGCAGGGTGGGTTCCTTCTGAGGGCTGTGAGAATCTGTTCCATGTCTCTCTCCTGGTTTCTGGTGGTTTGCAGACTTGTGGAAGCAAAATTCTGATCTCTGCCTTCACCTTCACATGGTGTTCTCCCCACGTTTGTCTCTGTTTTTGAATTTCCCCTTTTTATAAGGATACCAGTCACATTGGACGAGGGGCCCACTCTATTGCAATATGACTTCATCTTAACTAAATACATCTGCAACAACCCTGTATCCCAATAAGGTCCCATTCTGAGTTACTGGGGGTTATGACATCAGCATATGAATTGGGGCAAGGGGAAACACAATCCCACCGATGATAGTTGGGTGCCTAATATGTCTGTGTTGTACACTCTTAGGTATTATTTCTAGCCCTTTAACAGTCGTGCAAGGTGGGTGTTATCATCCCCACTTTACAGAGAAAGAAAGTAGGGCTCGGAAAGGTCAAGGACTTGCCTGAAGTTAGACAACGATGGGGCCACCAGAATGCAAGAGCCAGACCTTTGCTAAGAACCTGGGAGTTGGCCACAGCCCCCTTCTCCCCTAGGGCTGATGATGGGTCTGTCTCCCCCTCAACCTTCTCCACCTGGTCTACAGTAGCCCAGCCTAAGATTGCTTGCTTCTGTCCAATTCCACATAAATCATTAACAATACTCTGTCTTCTCCAGAGTGAGCATGGCAGGTGATCTACGGGTGCGGAGCCCTGGATGGGCCTGGGCGACAGGGTGTGTTGGTTGGAGCCTGACTCTCTTATCCACACACAGCCCCGCCTGGCCAGATTCTTCTCTTCTCCTGGGCTCTAAAGGAGACAAAATATTCTGTACTGGGTTATCATGCATCCGTTTAATATTTGTTAAAGAGTGAAATAATGGTGGGCAGCTTGTGCTACGTTGTTTGGGTTCAGCTTCCCGGTTCCCGTTTCAACATGCCTCCAAACTCTTTCTCCCCACCACCACTTTTGTCTGCTCAGGGAACAAAAGCTCATGGTTATATCAATATGAGCAAACACCTGCCTGCAATTCAGCAGGCAGCTGCTGTGTACCTGACCATCCCCTAAATAAATAAATAAATAGCATTTATTGATCATTTACTTCATGCCAGGCACTGTTCAACCAATTTACATCAATTAACTCAATTAATCCTCTCAACAATCCCATAAGGAGGACCCATTATAATTCCTACTTTATCAGTGAGGAAACTGAGAACATAAAGTTTAAACAACTTGCTATAATTCCTTAAACAAAGCCAATCAGTGTAGAGAACTGTGTTATTATTTTACTGACTAGAGTTTTACTTACTCGGAGGGAGATCTGAATTAGGAGAAAGTCGGAGTATGGTTGTCTAGGTTGTCTAGGTAGGAAATGGCAGTTTTCTCAGTTGGGAACAGCACACCTCAGTTAACCTCAGGTAGCAACCCCTTGGTTAACCAGATAAAGGGCCTGGCAGATCTGCCCTAACATGAGCTGTGAATGTAGTTATTTTATGGGAGTCAAACATTGCTCCTACTATCCCACTCGTTCTTTGCTTAGCAAACACTTCTTCCCTAGGCGGTGTAAAAGTATAGATCCATGTCCCCAAATTCCAGCTGTTAGTCCCCAAATTCCCTAGTAGAAAGTCAAAATGAATGGGATTTTCCTCTACCTGTAAGATTTGCTCTCAAGCTTAGAGTTATGACCTCACCGTGGAGGGAAGCATTATATTCAGGTATCGGATTCCCATCGGCCCCAATGAAGCAAGAGTATTTTATTTCCTATTTCCCTACCCCCAAACACAAATGGAGTGCCTCTTGGCCCTCTTGCACTGAATGATTTCAGCAGTTTCCAAAACAAAATTAGATAGAGCCCTAGCTTGAGAAATGTTCCACCTCCTGGACTCATTGCGTTTGGTATTATTATTATTCACTTATTATTATTCAAAACAAATAAGAATGATAAAACATCATTTGGAGCCACTCCAGGACAGAAGGAACTGGAATATCTAATAAAAACCATAGTATTCCACAAATAGAAAGTGTTAGAAAATGCAGAAAAACAATGGCAGAGGACATTCTGAACCTTACCCCTAAACAAAGATCACCTGAAATAATAGAGCAACTCTAAACATCCAGTCAAATCGACACAGAGAGTACTGTCTAGGGTAAGCCCATTTCAAACCTCAGAAGGATAAAACGTAAAGTACCCAACACAGTGCCTGGCACACAGTAGGACATCATTTTTAGTTTCCATCCCTTTGTAGTGGCATTCAACAGAGCTTCCTTCAAATAGTCTAAACCCTCCAGGTAAGGTTATCACATTTAGGAATTCTTTGTTCTTCACGAGCAAACATCTAGTGACCCCCACCTCCAGGGACTCTCATTATTCCACAAAGGGCCTTTAAAGCCACATTTCAACCTGAGCAAATGTTTTACTGCAGCTTGGAAAAAAAATCACAGGATGTTGAAAACCACCAACATTCTGAGACCGCCTTTCCCAGGGGAGACTGTGGCAGGTTAGTGGTTGGGCAACTCTTGTCTGCTTCCCAAAGCAGGGTGGTTGTGAATTCCACTCAGAAAGAGGAGCCAGCCTTCGCTCAGGTCCCCGATGGTCTCCATCCCTGGATTCTCCTGCATTAACTTGCCCAGCCCCATCCAAATGGGGCCTCATTCCGGAGAAGCCTGGCTTTGGGGATGCTGACCTCTTCGGTTACTAGGTGGAAGGATTTATTCACAGATGATTCACTTTACCTTGATCTGTTCCCAGAAGGAAAACAGGCAGGGACGGTGCAGACCTGAGGCCCTGGAGAGCCACCATACCTGTCTTCCTGGCCCCTCTCCTTCACACCCCCAGTGCCCAGCTTCCACTGCCATTTTCACTTTGGGGAAGGTTGGAAGGGAAAAGTGAAGCAGAGTAGGGGGTGAGACTGTGAGACCAAATCCTAGTTGTTTTTAATTCACAATATTGTACCTAATCCTTGCATGAAGTCAGGAAAATTTCCTTCCATCATAACAATACTAATCTAGCCCCTCAAAAAATTGTAATGAAAACATTCTAAATACCTAACAGTTGGAAATTTGCTAAGTACATCCAAATAATTGAATACAATGCAATAATTTAAAAGCTGTTTACAAAGATACTGAGGACTGGGGAAATGCTAATGACATAAAGTTTGATTAAAAACAGGATACATTTTTATACAGTTGAATCTCAGCTTTATAAATATAGAAAATATATACAGCACTAGATAGTGTTTTGTTGTCAGTATCCCTTTTCCTCCTTCCCCATCTCCAGCTTTTCTGAGAACTTCACACACACACACACACACACACACACACACACAGAGGGTAGATATCCAACCCCAGCCACGACAATCCTCTTCCTCCCCAGTAATCCTGGAATTGGAGTGAAGAGAATCTGTCTCTTTGCAGCAGCAGAAATGATAGGACAGAGGGCCCAGGAGTTGCACACGTGGGCGCGCGTGTCCTACTCTGTGAGCCAGAGTCCTGGTAGCTGATCCACAGAGAGAAGACACAGGAGGAGGCAAAGGCAGAGGGAAAAACAAGAGTCAGAGAGAGTGTCCTGACAGCACCCGAGTCCCTGCTATCCTCCTCGCGCCTAAGGCCTGGCCCCATTCCCTGCCCTCAGCATCAATGGGACAGGCAATCCGAGACCCTTATAATAAAGCTGTTTGCACTGAATTTCTGTCATTTGTAACCAAAAGAATCCTAACCCACACATGCTGCCTCAAGCACCCAGTTATTTATAGATCCCCCTACATACTTCAAAATGTTATTGGGGAGGGTTGTCTGATGGCAAGTGATTTCTCCTTGTTTTTCTGAACTGTCCAAGTTTTCTACTCTGAACATTTTTATCATCTGATGTGCAGTGTCCACCTTCTAATCCACCACCCTGATTCATTTACACACATCAAATTGTGCCCAAGTTTAGGAGAAAACTTTTAATTAAGAGAAAATATATATATAATATATGTTATATATTATATATAGTCTTCATATTAGACATAAGAACCAATATCCTGGAAAATGTTAGCCTTTTTTTTTTATAAAATCATTTTTTATTTATATTATTTATTTTTGGCTGCGTTGTGTCTTCGTTGCTGCGTGCAGGCTTTCTCTAGTTGCGGCGAGTGGGGGCTGCTCTTCATTGCAGTGCATGGGCTTCTCATTGTGGTGGCTTCTCTTGTTGCAGAGCATGGGCTCTAAGTACACAGGCTTCAGTAGTTGGGGCACGCGGGCTCAGTAGTTGTGCCTCGCAGGCTCTAGAGCACAGGCTCGGTAGTTGTGGCGCATGGGCTTAGTTGATCCGCGGCATGTGGGATCGTCCCAGACCGGTGCACAGGCTTCAGTAGTTGGGGCACGCGGGCTCAGTAGTTGTGCCTCGCAGGCTCTAGAGCACAGGCTCGGTAGTTGTGGCGCATGGCTCCGGTTGATCCGCGGCATGTGGGATCGTCCCAGACCGGTGCTCGAACCCGTGTCCCCTGTATTGGCAGGCGGATTCTTAACCACTGCGCCACCAGGGAAGTCCGGAAAATGTTAGTCTTTTTGAGGCTCCCCATCTGAGGCCTCTGGTGCTCTGCTGTGGGCCTGCCCCCCCTGTCCCCACCCTGCCTTGGCCTGGCCTCCAAGTCATGCCTCCCCTTTCGGCCACTCTGGGCTCTACTGATCCGTTATCCAAAGGTCAGCCATTTGCATGTCTTAACAGAAAGGAAGGGCAGGAAAACCTCCATCTTTCCACATGGTGTAACCCCTCTCTTTACTTCCCTTGTTCCACTAAACCAATGTCATTTTGGTCTCTCCTTACTCCCCAAGGAAGCCTTCAAAAGCTCTATTCTTTGGAAACCAAGAGCAAACCCTCTTTTCTGACTGAGAATCAGAAAACTTGGCTGGCACACCCCCTAGTGGTGGCCTAATGAATCCCCCTCAATTACAATAGGTTACGAACTCCTGGGGTTTCTCAAAGTGTGTTCCCTGGGACTCCCAGTTCTGCAGGAAAATAGCAGAGGGGACAAGCATTTTATGCTTAAGTTAGATCTGAAAACACTGGGATAAATGAAAGCAATCAGTTTGCTTTATTGGTGGACTCCTCCAAGTCTTTACTATGCTAATGACTATTATGAATCTCCAAGACAAGATTTAACATACAGTGGCTCTCATATTTATCTGATCACACTTATGGGAAATAATAGGAATATACCTACCATTTATTAACTACATACATCAATCATAGCACTGTCATTTATAGATGGAGAAATTGATGCTTAAAGAGGTTAAATAACTTGCTATGTTAGGTTTATATGACACCAAACTCCATGTTCTTAACTATTATAAGATCCCAGCTTTATATTTGTTCCAGGACATTACTCTTCAAATTCCACTTGCATAAATTATGCAATTAATGCACATCACTCTACTTGTTCCTCATATTACCAGTCATGCAATCCTACACATCATCTCCCTGTGGAACAGGAAGAGTGGAGACCTACAGAGGGATACAGAGGCCTCTCGGACAGCCCTTGGGAAGCTTCTGTTTCCATGACAATTAAGAGAGCATCAGTGTCTCAATGCACAAACAAAATCCTTCTTGAAAATCTCAGCAAAAGGGTCTGATAGGGCACCATGTCAGGGACCCTCATACATACTTTCCAATGATAATTATGAAAAATATGGCAGACTACTTTTTAATTTCTTATAAAAGAAGTTTGATTTCTTTTGAGTCTTAGATATTTGTTAACCTGGGTTTATATTCCATGTGGATATCTGGGAGGTTTTCCTTCTATTAAAATATGGAGATGATTATACCCACCTCACATTTTTATGTCAAGTTTAAGTACATGGTATGTTAAAAGCTTAACTCCGATTGCACAGGTTGTTTTTGAGGTTTTGAACTTTTTTAATTTTTTTTCTTTTAAGTGGAGGAAACCCAAAGATGATTTATTGGCTCATATAACTTAAAAGTTCAGCTTCAGGCACAGTTGGATCCAGGGGCTCAAAGGAAACCATCGTTAAACTTGAATGCATGGTACTTGTATTTTTAGAGAAAATAAATATAGTGCTATAAATATACATTGGTCCTTTGTTCAGGTTGACGTGGAGAGATACCACAAATAATTACACAGATGTTAGGAGTTTGGGGATGGACTCCCACATCCACCACTGACCCTCCAGCTACCCTTGTTAAGACTTGATTTTTCCATCTGTAAAAATGGACACACTACTCCTTTTCTACTTCAGTGGAAGCTGAGAGGAGTAGTAAAGCTTTCAACAGCTTTTTTCCTTAGAGAATTAAATACTGTGATATATATATATATATATATATATTGCTATTAATGTTCAGGGAGATAGCACTTTACACCTGCAAAGCGTTTTCCAATTATTTATTTGTTTTACAAATTTATCATTGAAAACTCCATAATTAGCCTGGCACAACATACACCTTCAACATTACAACCACAGTTTAAAGCCAATCAAGCCACGGAGGGAGCGGGAGCGGGATATATATATACACACACACACATACATATACATCTATATATACATATACATATACCCATACCCATATTTAAATTCACATTGTGTGTGTGCACCTGTGTATGTTTGCAAGACACATATAAATGGCAAATAAGGAAACTTAAAAAAAAAAAGACAGATAGATAGTCCCAGATTTTAAAATCACCCCCAAGGTAGAACAGGTGGTGAAAATATAATAAAACATGTTGCAAGGAACTTGTCATGAATTTTAAAAACAAAAACGCCTGCAGACCAAATAAACTGTTCTGACACTCAGCTAAATCTGAAGTTCCCAAACTATTTTAAATGACAAAGCAGAAGTTCCCCAGAGAGGGAGTCCAGCAGGAATGGTTTGAGGGCGATTGCTGTGGAACTCACAGAACAGAGCCGGAAACGACAGGCAGATACCCAGCCCGCTGCCCCTTGCCAGGATGGGCCACGTGCAGATGTACCTGGCCCTCAGGACCAGACCATGTGCACAGGGACCAAAGAGTCTGTTGATATAAAGGCCTCTGGGAGCCTCCTGCACCCACCTCCTTAACTGGTTGGTAGTTTCTCAGTGGATCTGAAGGTAAAGATTTGGGTCACTTGACAGGAAGCTGGGCCTACGCTGACATCCACTTCCTGGTGCCCTGTTCGAAGGCAGGCTGGAGGCCCCAGCTCGGGAGCAGGGGGATGTGGGATGCCGGCGGACACCCCCTCTATCTGCAGCACCCTCCCTCACCATGCATTCGTCACAACCACCTGCCTGTCCTTTATTCTCGGTCGACAGTTTATAAAGAGCTTTCACATCCACTGCCTGCTTCCATTACACAGAAACGCTGGGAGCCACACAGAGACAATAACAGGACCTCATTCTGCAGTGAGGGAGAGGTCAAGTGACCTGCCCAAAATCACAGAGCGGGACCCATAGCCCAAGGTTTCTGACTCCCAGTCCAGTGCTCTGCTAGACATCCTCCTGAAGACCATCCAGGGATAAGACTTAGGGTAGGGGTCGGCATTCGGGTCCCTCAACCCCAGACTCACCAATCCAAATGGCTGAAGAGGTCACGCCAGGGGCAGAGGAGGTGGGCATACACTAACGAGAAAGCCCGTCGTCGCTGGGCACCAGCAAATTGTTGTGATTCGGGAGCCACGGGTCTTCTTCTTTTTCAAAGTGAAGCCAGAGATCTGAATCTGGATGTGAAATATCCTGATTTGTAACTATCGGTTTGGTTGAAAACAACATACCACCACCATCCGAACCTAACAGACACATCTGCAAACAGCTTCGGGCTGCAGAGCACAAGTCTGAGATCCCTGCCCAATTCGAGTACCCAATGCCCCTGCCCCCCCACCGAAGGCCACTATGCAATCCATTAAAAGAGGGCCAGTCTAGAGATGCAAAGAGAGCCAACAGAGCTGAGTCTCCATCCTGGCTCTGACTCTTGCTAGTGGCATGACCTTGAGCAAGTCATTTACTCTCCCTGAACCTCAGTTTTTTCCTCTGTTGAATGGAGCTAATAACACCTCCCTTGTTTCCTCAGCCCTTATAGGGCTGTGGTTCAGTGAATGTGTAGGCATCCCACACCATCCTATACCCGCCCACAGCACTTCCATTCACAGCTATTATCTCTTCTGCCTTATGATCATTTGTCACCCCATGAAACCGGCGGGGCGGGGGGAGGGGGGTGGGTCCTCATAAATTAGGCTTGACCACCTTTGTTCTCCCCTGAGTATACAAGGACATAATAAGTGCTCAATAAATCTTACTGAATTAAGCGATAGACCGACCAGCTCAGCGAGAGCTGATTATGTGACAGACTAGGTGCTCGGGAAACCAAGAAAGAATCATGCTCTTAGAGAAGAGGTATGCTGGACTGGGGAGGCAAGACACACACAGAACAAATCGGAGTACCAGTCAAGGTCCAAAGTGCGCTCATGGGAACCTGGATCCCGGCCACCCCAAGAAGTGAATAAGAGAAAGAAGACCTCTTTCCCTATCCTTTTCACAGCCTCTTTTAAGCTTTTCTTGGCCCTAGAGTTTAAGAAACTCATCTGCCCAGACAAAAATTGCTTAGAGATAAGACCCTGTGATACCTTCAACATACACACCACAGTGAAGTGGGTGCAGAATTAGGGCAGCTCCCTAATTCTAATTAGGCACCGTCTTATCTGCTGGTCTGGAGGGCTACTTGGGGAAATCCAGGCTGCATCACTGTTACATCTTCCTGTGCGTGAAGCCAAGAGAGCTGAGGCCCATCTATCACCCACATCCCCCCACCCAGGGCCTCGGTTCTCACCCTGATTAAATGGCCGCTTCCCTGGGTCGACCAGGTAGCAAGCATGTGCTAATTCTCTAATCCAGCTTGTCCTCGGAGGCCCACCCCATCCTGGTGGCCGCACCAGCTGCCTAGGGGAGCACAACTGAGAGGAGACTTGGCAATTATTCAGTTAATTTGATCAGTGGAGACAGCCAAACAAATAATCCAGGCCAAAAACATCCAGATCAGCTGTCTACATGGATCAAATTCCACTTCACTGACACCCCGCAGGTTCGGCCTTAGAGAACGGCTTTGACTGAAAAACATGTCCTGGTATCCCGGCATCCCAGGCTGCACCGGCCTTGAGCAGAATTGTGAGCTTAGCTCCACTTCTCTACAACACCCCTTCCACGCCCTTTTGGTGCCCTTCCCACGCCCAGGCAGCTCAGCCCCATAGGGCCGGGGTCTTTGGCAGCCATCAAGGGTTGGAGCATTTTTGCATCCATCCCCAACTCTGAATAATTAAAATTCATTAAGAGACTTCCAACATGTCAAATGCATTCAAAAATAAAGGAATACAAGTGTAATGGTAGAATGTCTGGAGCCAAGGAAGCTGGGCTGCAGGAAGGTACGGAATAGAAGGCCTTGCTCACACCCTTATAACCTATACCATCTTAGAGGATGCCCACTCCTTACCTCCCAAAACCCACTTGTTATCAGGTCTTATCAGGCCACCCCTCCTGCCCAGAGGATAATGTACTACCAAGTCCTCAGCGGTACGACAGAATAAGACTTTCACAATCAGCCCCCAGACCAGAGTATCAATTAAGATTAAGTTCATTAATCCAAGATTTCAGAAGCTTAAACACAAGGGATTACTCTCCAACATAAATTAGTTCAGAGGCAGGCCGTCCACACTGTGGAAAACAGCACCCTTAATTCTGTCTTCGCTGTGGTGGGTACCAGCCTTATTTCCCACTAAGGTGCTGGTTTTGAAGCCACTACAAAAAGCCAGCGAAGTTTCATGTTGTAAGCTTCTCAGTAAACTTAGACTGCAAACAGAGAACAGAAAGCACCTCTAAAGCAAAGCAGTATTTCTCTGTGTATCTCCCCTCACACTGGCAAGCTCCCCTTTGCAGGACTTTCTTAGAAGTGGAAAGCAAGAGACAGCAAACCAATGCTGAATTTCTCCTGCCATTTCCCCTAAAGCAAAAGCTTCAGTCAACTTGTGATTTGCTTTCCCAGTAACCGCGGGCAACAATTCAATCAAATGCTCCACCAGTGCATAACTAGGGGCCCCAGCTTTCCAGTTTGCAAACCTCTGAGTCCTAAATATTTGCCTTCCCACCTCCTCCGCTCAGTCAATATCACACTTTAATTCTGTTTCTTGAAGCAGCCACCTTCCAAGTATCAAATTCTCTGTCACTTTGGATGCAGTTCAGCTGCGTATAACGGAAGCTAGAACACACAAGGATTTATTCTCTCTCGTAAAAGGGGTCCACAGTTAGGCAGGGCTGGAGGCTCCACAAAATCATCAGAGAACCAGGCTCCTTCTATCCTTGTGCTCCAACATCCCCACAGTGTGAAACTCCCATCATTAGGGTTCCCTGATGATAGCAAACGATTGCTGGAAATCACATGATCAAGTCTAACAGCAAGGGATGCTGGGTTGTGCGGTCTTTTACCTGAGGCCATTGCTGCCAAGAAAATCAGGATCCTGTTACTAAGCTGGAAGGAGAGTGATGTTGGAGGAGGCCCCCACCAGCCACAGTTGGATAATTTGTTTGCACTGAAGGCTCCCCAACCATGGCTCAGCCCATATCTTATTTAACTTTGTAACCCCCCAGAGCCTGGCACAATGCCTCTCACAGATGAAGAAATCAACACATGTGTATTGAATAATCACTGAGCTACAGACTGAAGAGGTTTTCCATTAGGTCCCTAACTTAGACTGAATCTCAAGGATAATTTTCATCTAATCACCATGATCCTTTTCATTCTTTTTCAAGAATTTTTTCTTCTCATCTACCCTCCTTAAATCAGCTTCTAGGGTTCCAATCAAGACCTTAGGGTGTCATTGAGAGCCATACCAGTCAAAGTGAGGTCTAAGCACCGCTTCCTGTCTGCAAACCACAAATCAACTATGTCGCAAGCAGGGTTTAGTTCAGCTTAGACCTCCTCGATGCAATGCTTTTATTTGCATCCGGAGAGGCTCATCTTTTTACAGACCAACAAAACTTGAGTCACACTGACTTAGAAGGCTGTTCCTTTGACTATAACAGAACTCATGGTAGGCTATGTGAAGACGTTGATTTTTACATCACAATCAGCATTCTTATTAAAACAGACTACCCCAATTGAAAAAGATATGTAATCACAATTCAAAAGGACTTTGACTTTGGGTAAAAATGAGCCATAAAAAAACATGTTTTTTGAAATCCAGTCAGAGAAACGTTACTTGAGTCTATTCAGGATGGGGTAGCCGTGACTTAGTAGTATGTGACAAAAAGACTTAAATGTCTTAGCCAATTTCAACTCAAGGAAATCCAGCACTTTGATGTGGTCACACGTGACTTTAGGCTGCATTAGCAGAAGCATTGCATCTAGAACAAAGGAGATGACGGTCCTGCTCTGTACTAGTCAGAACATGCACGGAATATTGTGTCCAGTCATGAATATACCACTTAGGAGGGATGTTGGAGAACTGGAATTTGTGCGGAGAAGCGCAGCCGGAGTGGTGAAAGCATTCAAACTCATGTCACATAGAAATAGTCAAAGGAACTGCTGATGAGAGCCTTGTGGGGAGAAGACTCAGAGGGCATGACCTCTATCTTCAAATATTCAAAGAGCTCTCCAGGGAAAAAAAGAGATTAACCTTGTTCTAGAAAAAGCTAAGGCATAGAACCAGGACTAATGGGTGAAAAATCTAGAAGAGACAGATTCGTGCTCGGCATCAGCACGAAATTTCTGACACTCAGAACGGTCTCCAGGTGGAGCAGGCCGTCTCGGAAGGTCATGAACTTGGTCACCGAAGGGATTAAAACTCAGGCTGGACAGCTTCCAGGAAGGGTAGTGTACAGCGGGCACAAGGCCCAGATGGCGGTTGGACTAAGTCCTGAAAGGATGAGTCATTCCCATCCTGCAACTCTGTGACGTTGGCTCTACAGCAATATCCTAACAGCCACGCCTTACGTGCTTATATGGTTTGGTGGTTTACGGCTCACAAGGCCGTCTCCCATTCATTGTCTCTGTTGACTCTCACAACTCTTCGGGGTAGGCAGAGTGGATTACAGATGAGAAAATGTTACCCAAGTGAGAATCGACCCCAAGTCACTTGATCCCTAGTCCATCCCTCCCTGGGGGGGGCGGTCACCATGAGAAACCTCCCCTCTTGATGAGAGACTGACCAGGGGACAGCTAAGTAGGGGCACATCGGCCTCTGGTGGCTCATCCAGCCTTCTCCAGGTGTTGCTCCCACTCTAAGAGGCCCAAATGCAACGTCATTCCCTACATTTGCAATGAGGCTCTAGGCAGGTGTCGGTAAACTACGACCCATGGGCCAAATCTAGCCTGCCACCCACTGATGTAAATAAAGTTTTATTGGAACACAGCCTTGCCTATTCATTGCAGATAATTTAAGGCTGTTTTTCCCTGCTACAAAGGCAGAGTTCCGTAGCTGCAACAGAGGGCATATGCCCTGCAAAACCTAAAACATTTATTGTCTGACCCTTTACAGAAGAAGTTTACCAACCCCTGCTCTAGATCATCCGTGTGGAGCGTGGATACTAGCTAATGTTCTCCATTGAAATGGGCAATAAAAGTAAGAAAAACCCTGCAGGACTGGAAACCCCATCCAGGAAGCAATTCCTTTCATAACCATTTTCTAATGCAGGAGAAAGGGCCACACGTCTATTATAGATGAACAGTTTTTACCTACTGTCTGTTGGGTTTTGATATACCACGGCCCTGGAGACAGCTATTATGACTATTTAAAACACATATAATAAACCAATTGTTCCATCATTGTGTCTATTTGTAATAAGCACAGACAATGCACTACAGCATAGTTATGGAAAAGAGCAATGCAATTCTATGAATCAGTATTAGAACCTAATTAGCCACTGAGCCCAGGCTGATAACAGCTTATCATAACTTTCAGCCGAAAGAAAGCTCAGGTGCTAGGGAGAGAGAGAGAGCAAGAAAGAAGAGGGAATAAATAGCTAATTATGATAAACTGGTTTCCTTGGTAACTCTGTTTATAACCACAATGATGTTGCCATATTTTTAATGATAAACACAAAGGTTTGATGTGAGATTATATAACGCATACTGTCTCAATGTTGGTTCTGCTCTAGCAAAGGTGAAGCCAGATACCAATGCAAAATTTTGTAAGGCTAAGAATATCAGAGAAGCTTTTTCGAAACTCTACACCAAATATCTGTTGTTAGTTTATTCTCTGGGTACCAAAGTGCTCAGGAATACGGCAACAGGTATTTTATGGTGCTCAATGAATCTGATGTGCCCATTCAACCCTCAGGTTTTAGTTGCAGCAGTTACTATTCTCTCTTCCCCGGCTGGGTGCCCCTTGGTCATCTCTTGGACCTGTGGTTTGGGGAGGGAATGGCAGTGGGTAACGCAGAAGGAATGGGCCACTCTGCTAAGCTCTCAGCCATCAGAGCCAACCCTGGGATCACCAAATCATCTTGTGAGATCCATTATCCACTCTCATCTTTCAGGATGTCTGCACCCCCAATTTATGAGAATGACATTTTGGCTGAAATACTGGGTCCAATGGCAGACTATTGCAGATAAAAATCACTAAAACAGGAGTTGGCAACTATGGCCCATGGGCCAAACCCAGCCCACTGCCTAGTTTGGAAATGAAGTTGCATTGAAACACAGCCACACTTATTCATTTATGCATTCCCTGTGGTTGCTTTCACGCTACAATGGTAGAGATGAGTGGATGCAACAGAGACCATATGGCCCACAAAGCGTGAAATATTTACTATCTTACCCTTTACCCAAAAAGTTTGCCAAGTCCCACGCTAAATACCCACTAAATATTGACACACCTATGCGATCATAGATGGTAGACCATCTGCAGTCATCATAGTCATAGGGTAGGAAATCAAATTCCTCTGCCGTAGAGACCAGAGGCAATGATATTGAATGTCAGCCTCCTCCGTGGCTATGTAGGGGAGGCAATGTGAAACTACTCTGGCCAGTGAGACGTAGGAAAAATTTCCTAGAGGGGTTTTCCCTCCCCAAACACCCCTTCTTCTTCCCAAATGAAAAGCAAAGCCTAAAGAAGGGAAGAATTTTGACTTTGCCATTCTTACCTCTCCCTGGTCTGCCAGGCCCGTTCTCCTGCAACACAGACATAACACCTGGAGATACAGCTGCCATTTTGCAACCATGAAGACAAAAGTCCTCCCTAATGATGGTAGAGCTGGAAGACAGAGGAGCTGGTCCTTGTTAACAGCCTTGAGCAGATGCTCAGCACTGGATTACATTCTAAATACCTCCAGACATCTTCATATGTGAGAAGGAATAACCTCCTCCTAATTTAGCCACCCCAGTGGGGCTTTCAGCTACTCCCAGCTGGAATGAATCCTAACTGATCAAGGGGCTGTAAAGAAAGTAGTGTCAGAGCCTAACAAGGATGGTGATGATGATGTTGAGGTAAGGTGTGGTCAAGCGAGAGTGAGAGAAGGATTAACTGACCAGCTGAGGAGGTGGAGCTGTGCTTCTAGGAGATTAGAAGGGCAGGGTCAAGCAACGAGATGTCAGTCCCAGACATGGGGCTGCTGGTGGATGTGGCTTAATGCTGTGATGACCTGGCTCTGAGGATGTTATGGAACCAGTTGTACCCACCGGGACTTAACTACCTATGTGATCTTCTTACCGGTCCCCTGATCACACGTTTGCCTATGGCATGGCAGTTGAGTATAGTAGAAAGACGTGCAGACCCTGGTGCCACAAAGCTTAAGATCTATCCCATCTAGGTGCGTGACTTTGGGTAAGTTACTTAACTTCTCTATGTCTCAGCTTCTTCATCTATAAGAGGGAGCTAATAACACAATTACCTAATAGAGTTGCTGTGAAGAGAGTAAATGAGTGAAAACATTTAGAACAGAGCCTAGCATATGGGTGGTACAGTACAAGCAACAGCCATTTTTCCAGTTACTGTTGCGTGTAACTAAGTATCCTCAAACTAAGCATCTTGAAAGAAACATCTCATTTTGTCCTCGGTGTTTGTGGGTTGAGAATTTGGACAAGCCGCAGGAGAGATGGCTTGTCTCTGCTCTGTGATGTCTGGGGCCTCATCCAGGAAGACTCAAAGGCTGGGGGTAACCTGACAGCTGGAGGATGGATTCATCAGAAGGCTTGTCAACTCATGCTTCTGGTACATGGGCTGGAGTGACGCAAAGACTGGGCACATCACACGTGGCCTCTCCCTGTAGCTTGGCTTCCTGGTAGCATGGTGGCCTCAGGGGAGTCAGACTCTTCTGTGGCAGCTCAGGGCTCCCAGCACAAGAGTTCCAATGCACAGGGCGGAAGCTGAATGGCCTTTCATGACCGAGAATCAGAAGTCACACAACGTCCCTTCTGCTGTACTCTATCAGTCGACACAATCACACACACACACCCCTAATTCAAGGAGGAAGAATCAGACTCTACCTCCTGATGGAGGACTGGCAGGGATGTGCTGTGGAAGGGCTTGTGGGATGGGAGATATTGTCGTCACCGTCTTTGGTCAACAGAGTCTGCCATAGTCATTATTTCTGCTCCATAAAGTTATGAACTGGTTTACCTCTGCTCTCAAACTTTGCATCAATACAGCAAAGAGCTTGGCTTGTAGAAACTACACTCCTGCCTCAACTATAAGCTCCTTGAGGTAAGGACTGTGCTCTCCACTTCTGCTGCATTTATGTCAACATGTGTAGAGCTCTTGCTATGTAAACAGAAAGTGCTCAATATATTTTCTTAAATGAATAAATGATGGAATTATATACTAATAAATCATAGCATAAAAGCCCAATATCTTTCAACAAGTGTGGGATTGGCAGACACTGACAATCAGCCCCAGATCTTCGTTCTTCGCTTCTTCTTTGGTAACAAATATAGATTTTATTCAGGGTGACTAAAAGACTGCATTTTCCATCCTCCCTTACAGTTAGGTATAATAGGCACATAACTAAGTTCTGGTCAAGAAGATGAAAGCAAAAGTGTTGTATGAGACAAGTCAAAAACTGCTTAAAAGGAGTTGACTGAGCTGAAAGAGTCCCTTTTGTTCTCTCCCCTTCTTCCCACTTCTTGGAATGCAGATGAGATAGCTGGAGCTCTAGCAGCCATCGGGTGACCTTGAGATGGAAAACTTTACTGAGGATATCAGAGCAAAAAGCAGGAAGCCTGACTTCCAGAGGACTTTGTTGGAGCTGTCATGCTGTTTACATGAGATAAGCCTCGTAAGCTGTTTAAGCCACTGTAGTCAGGTGTCCTTCTTGTAGACAAATGAAATTCCCCCTATACCTCACAATGAGTCCCTAATGGAAATTATATGCTCACTCCTTTCTCTGAACTTCCAGCAGACTTGGTACCTTACTTTCCATGTTTACCAAATAGTACCTGGCATTATTGTAATACATGTTTAATCTCCCTAGTGTGTCATGATTTCCAAAGAATACAAGCCATTCTACCTGAAATATACGTTTTTGAATGAAGTTAATATTGATCCTTTTATCAAGTGTAAACCTATAATTTTACTGTACTTGTTGATTGTATCCATGTGCCATTACCTGGTCCCTTTGGGTCCTAAACATGGAGATGATAAGACATCATCTCAGTCACCACGGGGAAGAGAACTTGAAGACTCTTGTTTATGCTAATCTCTTAATTACAAAGCAAATTATAGTATCCTGTGGTAGTTTTGGTTTTTGTGATCAGCCTTCTTTCTCACCCTTCTTTTCTTTTTGTGTGAGGTGGGGGGACCTCCTCTCACTCCTACATGGCCTAATGGGGCTGTGAATCACAGTGAGTGCCCAACCCTTAACCTTATCCGTCATCTCCCATGCAGAAGGGCGGACACACTGCCCTGGTTAGCCCAATCCAAGGACCACATCCCCCTGCGCACAGTGACCAATCAGAATCTTTTCGAGAATTTTCCGAACTGGAGATGAGGGTTGCTCTCTCCCATGGATTGAAAGCTGTATATATACGGATGGGAACCCAGTCCTGTTGGCCACTGTCTTCTGAGCTGCAGCAAGACAAGGGCCAAAACCCAAGAGCAGCTAAGGCTACACGGCTTCATAGACAACCCAAGAAGGCGGGGAAGGGGGTGCAATGTTGAGTTACCATCCTCAAAGCCAGGCCCTGTTGCCTGCCTTTATTTCTGCAGGCTACCCCAGGGTCCTTCCACACATGGGAGACACACTGCATTTCTTTTTATGGTTAAGCTGTTTTGAGTTGCGTTTCTGTCACTTGCAAGTAATAAAACTCTGATCATCAAAATTAAACTGCTGAATTCAGCATGCTGCAAGTCTTTCAGGACAGGCTTGAGGCTGCTTATCTTGGGTGTTTGGGGTCTTCTTTGCTTGAAGGCAGGGTGCTGGACCAACCGACATCTTCAGCTCCAACCCCGAGAGTGTTGCTAGAAAAGGATGTTAAGGTCTCCACAGGACTCAGTGTGCCTGGGCCCATTTTACAGCTGGAGGTGGGAAGACGTCAGGAAGCTCGACAGCGACGTGTAAAGAAAGAATATGCAAAATTTCCTTGAACTCTCCACGTTCCTCCAAGGGTAGCATAAACCCCTCGCTGCCATATTCCCATGAGTGTTAGAACCTTCAACAGACACCTGGATGCCCATCTTCATCCTCCCCTCGGCTGCACCCTTCCCCTCTTCACAAGAGGCTCTCCTTGAACAGATTCCAGATCTCAAACTTGATCTCTCTCTGACCCAGTCCTGGTATCTTGGCATAAAACAAGCCAGAAGTGAAGGTTATACACAAAAGGGGGAAAAGTTTTTAAAACAATTTACCATCTGTCAGTCATCTGGGTGCAAGTCTCACACACACACAGCCCCGAGCATGTACACACACACACACACACAGCCCCGAGCATGTACACACACACACACACACACACACACACACACACACACGGGGCACTTGTGCACTCAGGCACACGGATACACTGTACAGCGCGATCCACTGCCATTCACAACCAAAGCCCGCCCTGTACTCAACACACCCAGGAAAGCTTTTTCTCTGCCAAGAGTCACAGCAGCAGCAAAGACCAGAGAAAAAAACGCCCTCTCCATCCTGGATCTGTATGTCCTTCTAAGTTGGGGGTGTCTTGATGTGTGTGGCTATGTGAGTAGTAAGGCCAACCACAGAGATTAATCACAGCCACAAAGCAGCCTACTAGTGTGGGGTGCTGTGCTACACCCCTCGCCACCAGCCCCAGGAGCCCCGGGGGAGGGGCCGGCACAGCAGACCCAGCCAGGCTCTTGTGGACTCCAGCCTGAATCCTGGCTTCCTCACCCTCTCCTTAACTTGCCCTTACCCACAAATGGAGCCAACCTCCATGCGGCCCGTCCGAACGTGGGCTAAATAATCCAAAGTGCAAGCCCAACGACTATAACTAGGTGGCACTTTCTTTGGTGCCCATGGCTTAAATAAGCCAGACCAGGGGTGGCCCTGGTGGGAGGACCACTTTGGTTGACAAGGAGCCAGAGGCCCGCCTTCTAGCCCTGGCCCAGCCCCCTACTGGCTGTCAGACCTTGGGTGCATTCCCTGACTGCTCCAGGTGTGAGGTTTCACCCACAAAAGAAAAGGTCTGGGTGAATCCATCTCTGAGAGGTTTTCCAGTTCCAATATTTTGTGATTCTGCAATCCACAGAACCATCCCCAGTTTGCCAGTCATTCCGACATCCTTCTCCTTTCTCCTCTCCCCCTCCTTCCCAGTGCATCCAGGGGAGGCCCAGAAGCCAGCAGGACCGTGCATTGGGCTGAGGGCCCTGGAGAAACCTGGCAAAAGGAGATTCGGCAGGTGTAGAGCTCTCAGGAACCAGCAAGGAAAGGCACTCATCTCCAGCAAGGACTCCATGCAGGCACAGGGGCTCAGCTTTTGGGCGGTGATCTCCTAAGAATCACCTGGGAAAGTTATTTAAATATGTGTATCCCTGGAGCCCACTGGGACTGAGACCAAAGAATCTTCATTTTCTTTTTTTAAATTTCTTTATCTTTATTGAAGTATAGTCGATTTACATTGTTATGTTAGTTTCAGGTATACAGCAAAGTGATTCTGTATATATATTCTTTTTTGGATTCTTTTCCCATATAGGATATTACAGAATATTGAGTAGAGTTCCCTGTGCTATATAGTAGGTCCTTGTTGTTTATCTATTTTATATTATATACATATATAAAGTAGTGTATATATGTTACTCTCACTCCTAATTTATCCCTCCCCCCAGCCTTTCCCCTTTAGTAACCATAAGTTTGTTTTCTGTCTGTGAGTCTGTTTCTGTTTTGTAAATAAGTTCATTTGTACCATTTTTTTAGATTCCACATGGAAGTGATGTCATATGATGTTTGTCTTTCTCTGTCTGACTTACTTCACTTAGTGTGATAGTATGATAATCATGTTGCTGCAAATGGCATTATTTCATTCTTTTTTATGGCTGAGTAATGGTCCATTGTGGAATCTTCATTTTCAACAGTTTCCCCAGGTGAGCCTGACACAGGTGGTCCACAGATGAGAAACACTGGACGGAGCCCCTGGTCCCGGCCCTGCTTCCTGCCTGTCCCTGTCCTGTTACCCACAGCAGCCCTGGTGACCACAGGCAGAGTTGTCAAGAGCCACAGGCAGAGAAAACAGTCAAGGTGCCACGGCTAGATCCCAGAATCAAGATGTCGTGGGTCACAGATGGACGCAGAGAGCAGCTCCATTCCTAACGACTAGTGCCGGGCACATCTGCCGCAGCCAGGCTCTGCGTCCATATATAGGGAGTTCCTGAAAGCAGGCCACCCCAGGTGGAGCTCACGAACCAGGAGAGCAGCTCCTGGCACAGTGATGGAGCGGGAGAAGGAAGCAGACATGATCATGGTGCCATCTGAGGAAACATTTTACCTGGGCCACTGAAATGGACAAATAACCTTCGAAAGCTCCTTTAGACCCTGAGGACATATGATGCTAGATGAATCAGGCTGTGTTAATAAAATAGGAAAATGAAAACATCCAGAGTATCTACAGAGCTACAGTATCTCTGATAGAACATAGAGAGTTATAGTAGCCTGTATAACTCCCAGAGCACCTTGCCTGCCCTTATGGTACCAGGCATCACCCTTATTGTGGATTAATTGCTAGCTGTCTCGCTCTCCACTGGACCACCAGCTCTGTTGCAGTTCTGTCCCTAGCTCCTGGCCCACTGTCCCATACATAATAAGGGCTGACCTGTATAAAGTATTTAGTGTATGCAGGCCCCATTCTAAACCCTTCTCTCATATTGTCTCTTTAATTCTCATTACAACCTTATGGAGACAAGTACCATCATAATGCCTATTTTACATATGGGGCAACTGAGGCCAAAGATGGTTGAATAACTCGTCCAGGGTCACACAGCTAGTAAGTGGCAGAGCCAGGAATGGACCCAGATGGCTCAACTCTCAGGGTCTCTGCTCTTAACTATTAAGCCATGCTGGCACTTAGCAAGTGCTCAATAAAATATTTATTGGCTTGAAAACACTCCCGAAGTGTTTTCACTGAGTTTAACAGAGAATTATGTAGAGATCACCCAATATATGAAAACAAAAAAGTTGAGCCAAGTACAAAATAAGCTAATATCCTGTGTTTTCTGCAAGAGACAAGCTTAATTAGAGTTTAGGTAATTAAAGCTTTCACGGTTTCTAAAAAAAATACAATACATTCATTTATGCAAATCTACTCCAGAGCATGATTTTTGAAAAATACTATGTAACTCGCTTCTCACAGGAAATGACTTGAGTCTCCCTGAGAAGTGAGCGTCTCGGGATATGGCTGTTGCCCGTGCCTGTGTTAGTCTGTGGAGCCCGATTCTAGAGCCGGTGGTTCCAACCCATCCCCAGCTCCCAGCACTGCGAGAGGCAGGCTGCTCCTCAGGGAGGGGCTGGCGTGGCAAGAAGGGGTCCTGCCAGCTGTTCCTGGAAATGATGCCCACCTGTACGTTCTACCCAGCCTTCTCCTACCAGCCCTATCAGCCACAACTTCCAAACTTGCTTCTCTCTCCAAGACTGTCTGTCCTTGCTGTTCATTTCAGCTGGAGGTAACTCATCAGAATTAAAATATCGACTGGGGAAGGAAAAGACGAGGCGATTTTTCCCAGGCCGGTTCAGGTGAGCGGTTGTGAGGTTTCAAGGAGTTCATGCACGTGAAAGGATTCTAATTCCTGAGCCCCACAGAAGTGCAGGGGATTGTTATTATCATCACCTACCAGCAGTCAGACACCGAGCGAGGATAACAGCAGCAAGGTTATTGGACAGTCCGTGACAGGTGAAGTTAGGAACTTATATGTAACCACTTTTGACCCCTCCAACCAGCAGTTGAGGTAGGTCCTATTAGCTTCTGTTTTATAGATGAAGAAACCAAGGCTCAGAAAAGTTCATCAACAGGCCCAAGATAGAAGTGGAAGCAACAGCCAAGGGTCAGTTAACCAATGTGCTGAACTTCATCCTGAGATTGCTCAAAGGGCAGACACACCAAGACTCAATGGGAGACCTGTTGGCCCATGAGAGGAAGAATTCTGGCTGTGGGCGACCCTGATGAGCAACTAAAAAGAGGTCGAGGACCCCGCATGCCGCGGAGCGGCTGGGCCCGTGAGCCATGGCCGCTGGGCCTGCGCGTCCGGAGTCTGTGCTCCGCAACGGGAGGGGCAGCGGCGGTGAGAGGCCCGCGTACCACAAAAAAAAAAAAAAAAAAAAAAAAGAAAAAAGAGGTCTTAGACGGCCCTCCACATCTTTGCTTATGCTGTTCCCTCTGCCTGGAATGCCGTTCCACCTCACTTTCCCTTATCTCTCAACCCAACTTATGGAAGCTACAGCACCATCCTCTGAATTTCCATAACAGTTCTTTCTGTCCTTTTCTCATTTGACTCCACTTTCTACAAGTTACAAAAAGTTGCTTCATTTTTTTCTTATTTTTTTAATTTACGAGATGAAAGCTAATATTATGTCAGGCTCATAATAAAAGCTCAACACTGAGAGATCTAATAATTCAGTCGGGCTGAAGTAAGCTTTAACGGCAACCTCCTGGGTAGGAAGAGTCAGAAAGGACTTTGCCAGTTCATTTAACTCCATTACACAGCCACAGAATGGCACCTGTAATGCTGATCGGACACCTTAGTAGTTTTTTTTTTTAACTTTTTGGCAGCACTGCATGGCATGTAGGATCTTAGTTCCCCAACTAGGGATTGAACCCACGCCCCCTGCAGTGGAAGCACGGAGTCTTAACCACTGGACTGCGAAGGAAGTCCCTGACCAAACACCTTAGACCCAAGTCCCTGAGAAGGAAAATGGAGTAAGCATGAAGAGGTGAATGCAGGAAGCAGATGCCTGGGTTACAATCACTGTTTCAAAAATTACTGGCTGGGGACTTCCCTGATGGTGCAGTGTTTAAGAATCCGCCTGCCAACGCAGGGGACACAGGTTCGATCCCTGGTCCGGGAAGATCCCACATGCTGCGGAGCAACTAAGCCCGTGTGCCACAACTACTGAGCCTGCGCTCTAGAGCCTGTGGGCCACAACTACTTAGCTGCAAGCCACAGCTACTGAAGCCCGCGCGCCTAGAGCCCGAGCTCCACAACAAGAGAAGCCCCCGCTCGCGGCAACTAGAGAGAGCCCATATGCAGCAACGAAGACCCAATGCAGCCAAAAATAAATTAAATAAATAAATAAATAAATAAAATTAAAAGGGGGAAAAAAAAACCATTACTGGATGGATGACCTTAGGTAAGTTACTTCCTCCTCTTTGCCTCAGTTTCCCCATCTGTAAAATTAGGATGAGAACACTAGTAGCTACGTCAGAGGACCGATCAAACAATTTAATATATGTTTAGGGCTGTAACAGTACCAGGCACATTTTGAGTGAGACATACGTGTATTTTTCAAAGCATAAATGGGCGAGCGCTATTGCAGAAGCATACCAAAGCGTTCGTTTATTCAAAAGGTATTCAACAAATCCTGAACACAGACTCTGTGGCAAGTATTGTTCAAGACACTGGGGGTAATGTAACAAAGGTCTGTATCCTGATGAGCTTACAGTCTAGAAGGTGGAGACAGACAGTGAACATAATCAAGTGACTCTACAGTATGACAGAGAATGTTCTTTACTTTAGGAGCCTGAACGGTGTCATCTTATAAGTGCCTGAGGACAGCCTTCTCACATCACATTGTTTTTGTTTTGTTTTGTTTTGCTTTGTTGTTTTCAAAATGATCACCACAATAAATCTAGTTAACAACCATTTCCACACATAGTTACAATTCTTTTCCTGGTATGAGAATTTTTAAGATCTACTCTCTTGGCAACTTCCAAATATATTATGCAATACGGTATTATTCACTATAGTTGCCATACTGTACCATACAGGCTCAGGACTTATTTTATAATTGGACGTTTGTACTTTTTGACCCCCCTGCATCCATTTCTGCCTTCACCCTGCTCTTACTTCCCCCCAGTGCAGTCATTCTGGGTTCCTGAACCTGAAGGTACACTGTAAATTAAATTGATTGACTGATTTTTAAATAGATAGCGTACGTACCCAACAGTACATACTTTGCACACCCTGTCAGTGCCATGAGTGTTGATCGAGATCAGAGATCTGGAATTGCATTTGCCTGTGCCCATTTGAGTACTGGGACCAGCCCAGGGTTAGTTTGTTGTTGTTGTTATTTTTTGGTTTTGTTATGCTGTTGTTGTTAGCCAAGTCTCTCTTTTTTTTTAATGATCGTTCCTATTTTTTAAAATTAATTTATTAATTAATTTATTTTTGGCTGTGTTGGATCTTTGTTTCTGTGCGAGGGCTTTCTCTAGTTGCGGCAAGCAGGGGCCACTCTTCATCGCGGTGAGCGGGCTTTTCACTGTTGTGGCCTCTTCTTGTTTCGGGGCACAGGCTCCAGACGTGCAGGCTCAGTAGTTGTGGCTCATGGGGCTAGTTGCTCCACGGCATGTGGGATCTTCCCAGACCAGGGCTTGAACCCGTGTCCCCTGCATTGGCAGGCGGATTCTCAACCACTGCGCCACCAGGGAAGCCCTATCCAAGTCTCTTTAAACACCCTAGTGGGCTTTCTCCACTGACAGAGGTGAGGATAAGCATTAAGGTTAGGGAGGCTTCAAGCAATAGAGACTTAGTATTACTCATAGGGAGACCTGAGAGTCAAACCCAGTTGGACTAAACTCAGATCAACAGTCACCTTCTGGATGTGTTTTCCTGCCCATTCGCAGCCAGGAATTGCAGAAGCCACCTCCCAACAGAGTAGCTTCAAAGAGCCTATGTTTGTAGGATGGTGAGTTTCCTTTGGTTTTTGAGACCATTTAATTTCTTTAGAAAAAAGATCTTCCTTCCTTTTACGCCAACATTTTGCACAGCAAATGGTGCCTTCTTTGCAATGGCCCCAAAGCTACCTTCATTGAATTCCAAAAATTGCTGCATATTTACGAAATTTCAGGATTCAGTTAGCAAATCTCTACTTGACCAGCTGAAACCCTTTATGCTTTTATGAACTTCATCCATGTCTCCATTTGGCATTTGACTTTTCATGCTGACAAGTCCTCAACTTCTAAATTCTTATTTCATATGTCTCTACTGAAATCTGGCAAAGAAACCTTTAAAATATTTAAAACTTTTGACCCCATAATTCTACTTCTAAGTATTGATCCTAAGGAAATAATCAGAGATGCCCATGAAGGTGTGGGTAGAAAACATTTCATTGCAGTGTTAATTATAAAAGTGAATATGCAATTTCAATATAATCTAAAATTAAACTAAATCTAAATAATGCAGGAGTAGTCACATACAATTTTGTAGACCCGTCAATTGCTATATTACACAGCCATGAAAATGTTTCAAAAATATTCAATGACAAAGGATATAAATCCTATCAAATAGGATACAAAACATGTACCAAATAGGATACTAAAAAAATACATACAGGGACTTCCCTGGTGCAGTGGATAAGACTCTGTGCTCCCAATGCAGGGGACCCAGGTTTGATCCCAGGTCAGGGAACTAGATCCCACATGCATGCCTCAACTAAGGAGCCCGCCTGCCGCAACTAAGACCCGGTGCAACCAAATTAATTAATTAATTAATTTTTAAAAAGCACAGATATTTTGTTTTTCAACAACTATTTATTTCTTTCTTTTTTTTTTTTTTTTTTTTTTTTGGTACGCGGGCCTCTCACTGCTGTGGCCTCTCCTGTTTGCGGAGCACAGGCTCCGGACGCGCAGGCTCAGCGGCCATGGCTCACGGGCCCAGCCGCTCCTCGGCATGTGGGATCTTCCCGGACTGGGGCACGAACCCGCGTCCCCTGCATCGGCAGGCGGACTCTCAACCACTGCGCCACCAGGGAAGCCCTCAACAACTACTTAAAAGAAATACATACATATATAAATGTGTACATATATATATTTTGTTATATGTATATTTGTGTACATAGAAAAAAGAAAGAAAATACAACAAAACATTAAATGCTTTACCTCTGCGTAGTAGGATAATATATAATTTTATTTTCTTTTGCCTTGAATATTTTCCAAGTGTTCTATAATGAATCTGTATTATTTTTATAATCTGAAAATAAAAGTGTTTTTAAAAACCATTCCAACTCTAATTAATTCAGCTGTCCTTTCCTGGGTCTTCTCCAGCTCCATTATGTCATTCTTAAGAAGCAATAGCCAATATGGCACAGGATTTTCCAGGTGTCCACTTTTGGGAAATCTGATTTCTAACTCTCAGAGGCAGCTCTCTCTCAGTCTCTCTCTCTCTCTCTCTCACGCACACACGCACACACACACACTCTCAGCCACATCTGCCGCAGAAGTGTCCATCCTATTTACCAGGACCCCTACCTGCTCCCTTGTTGATAAAAGAGAATGCTCTACTTGCACCCAGATCAAAATATCACACCACCATCTAGCTGCACGTGCATATGATGAAAAGAAAGAGCAAGGTCAGTTCTGATTGCAAAGCTGTAAAACTGATCTCTGGTTTATTTTCCATCCACAAGTGATCCTAGAGATGCAGGACTTTAATTAAGGAGAGAGAAAGAGAGAGAGAGAAAACACAAAGGAGAAAAACTTTGAGTCATAACCATCGCCAAGCTTGCTGCAAGGGAACAGACTCCAGGATCAAGGTTTAGCCAGGCAGAAGGAAGCAACATGCCATCTCATAACTTTTGCTGGAGGTCTAAGTCCACACCTCCCAAGCTGCCCCGTTCTCAAACCTGTGGGGACTTCGGAGAGTACTCAGACCACCCAGAGGTCCACCAGCAGTCGGGTGAGGATTTGAGGTAGGGTGGGTAGAGAGCCATAGCCCTCAACATGTAAACAGTCTAACAACCAACCTAAATGCTTATATTTCCCATGATGAGATCCTCTGTCTCTGGGGAGAGAAATGTTAATAATACCACGTTTTATCATGCGCTCATGGCCCTGTCAAGTTTGATCTTTACTTCCAGGTCCTGTAGCACAGCTAACTCTAAGCAACTTTACTATAAAGGACAAAAGGCCTGTTTTCCCATTTTATTTTTGAGATACTGAAATACACCAAAACAAACTGTTCTGTTTCCCATGTGGTCTGTGTTTTTGTGTTTGAGAAGGTTTTCAGGTTTTACAAATTTTAGTTTGAATAAGAAGTGACTGCAGGGGAATTCCCTGGCAGTCCAGTGGTTAGGACTCCGTGCTTTCCCTGCCGAGGGCCCAGATTCGATCCCTGGTCCGGGAACTAAGATCCTGCAAGCTGTGCAGTGCGGCTAAAAAAAAAAAAGTGACTGTAAATTCTCTGAGAGAGTCCCCTTCTGCTCTTTGGGACCTATTTGCCAATCTATGATTGGCCCTAAGAGTCTGATGACCCTTAGCATTGACCTCAGGCTGAGTTCAGCCTGCTGAAACTATTGGAAGCCAGAAAAGTACAGAAACCTGGGGAAACTTTTCCCTGGGGCAGGGAAAGCAGGCTTGGCACATAAGCTCCTTGACAATAACCTCAAGTATCACAGGGTCTACCACCATCCTACCTCCCTTTGCTGCCCTGGATCATCCCAGTAGTGATGTATTACCCTCCTCCACGTCAGGGTATGGACAGAGGGTGAGAGGGAAAATACATCCACAAGACCTGCATATAGTTAATAAAAATGTATAAATTTTTAAAATAGGTACTTAGCCTTTCCTACGCTAATAGGACATTTGTTAGAAAAGAGTAATGAGGACAACAGGATAGTTGCCAAAGAAAACCAAAGTCATCTTTAACCCTAATTTGAGAAAGACACCCTAAGAAGGAAGACTAGTGTGTGCTGGCGTTACTTCTTTTTCCTCACAGCCCTTCAACAAATTCAGTCACCCATTCACTCAGTCATTCAATTCAAGGAGCACTTATTAGGCACTTATCTGTGCCAAACATTGTGCTGAGAGCTTTACAGACATTATCTCATTTCATCCTTTCACAAACCTGCCCAATAGGATCTGTTGTTATACAGAGGACGGAGAGAAGCAAGGACATACGGCTTTCATTCTACCCAGAAGAACTAACTACACTTAGAAGAGCTATAGTCTGTTCTTGCTACATCAGTTAGGAATACTTCAGCTGCAAGTTGCAGACAAACCTACTCCAAATGCCTTAAACAATACGGGAATTTATTATTTCTCCCAGCAGAGCATCCAAAGACAGGGTGAGCTCAGGATGGGTGGATTCAGCACCTTAATAGTGCCAAGTCCTATGTTCTTTACATCTTTTTTCTGCCATCCTACGTGTCAGCATCATCCTCAAGATGACAGAATAACGGCTGCCATGTTCAGATAGTTTTTCTTTTAAGGGCAAGGACAATGTCTGTAGAAGCACCTTTGGAAGACTTCTTTCATGTCTCCTAGGCCAGAATCAGGTCGCATGCCCTCTCCAAAGCCCATCAACTGCAAGGCGAACAAAAACAACCATGAAGATGAAGAAGAAGAGGAAGAGTTAGACGGAGGGTGTTTATCATCACACCCCTCGGTGTTATTTTCATCTGGTGCAAGCAGTTTCCAGAGTAATAGCTGGAAACATCAGTGAAATTATCTGGGATGCTTTAGAAAACGTCAGTCTCTGGGGCTTTTCCTCAGAACCACTGAATCAGAATCTCTGGAGTCCAGAAATGTATATATTTTTAAAATTTATTTTATTCAAGTACAGTTGATTTACAATGTGTTAATTATTGCTGTACAGCAAAGTGATTCAGTTATACATATATACATTCTTTTTCATATTCTTTTCCATTATGGTTTATTACAGCATATTGAATATAGTTCACTGTCCTATACAGTAGGACCTTGTTGTTTATCCATTCTATATACAATAGATGGCATCTGCTAATCCCAAACGCCCAATCCATCCCTCCCCCACCCCCTCCCCCTTGGCAACTACAAGTCTGTTCTCTACGTCGGTGAGTCTATTTTGTAGATAAGCTCACTGGTGTCATATTTTCGATTCCACATATAAGTGATACCATATGGTATTTGTCTTTCTCTGTCTGACTTACTTCACTTAGTATGATAATCTCTAGGTCCACCCATACTGCTGCAAATGGCATTATTTCATTCTTTTCTATGGCTGAGTAATATTCCATTGTATATATGTACCACATCTTCTTTATCCATTCATCTGTTGATGGACATTTAGGTTGTTTCCATGTCTTGGCTATTTTAAATAGTGCTGTTATGAACCCTGGGGTGCATGTATCTTTTTGAATTATAGTTTTGTCTAGATACATGCCCAGGAGTGGGATTGCTGGATCATATGGCAACTCTATTTTTAGTTTTTTGAGGAACCTCCATACTGTTTTCCATAGTGGCTGCTGCACCACCTTACATTCCCACCAAGAGGGTAGGAGGGTCCCCTTTTCTCCACACCCTCTCCAGCATTTATTATCTGTACACTTTTTAATGATGGCCATTCTGACTGGTGTGAGGTGATAGTTTTGAATTGCCCAGAAATTTATATTTTAACAAGCTCCCCAGTTGATTCTCACGTTCGGTGACTTTGAGAATATTAAAATACATCCTCAGACCCTATAAGAGATGATGCAAGTCCTTAGTGTGGTCTACTAGCCCTTCCAGAACTGCTCCTGCCCCCCTCCTCACTCCAGCTACATTGAACTCCCAGAATATGCCAATCCCATTCTCACCTCAGGGCCTTTGCCTTTATGTTCCTGGGCAGGTTGAAAAACAGCTGCTCCAAAGATGTCCATATTCTATCCCCATAACCTGTGACTATGTTATAGGACTTGGCAGTCTTGATCAAGTTACATTTACCTTTGTTTCTTTCCCATTTCCTACCCCCTACAGAATTGATCAAATTTTCTTTACTCCTTTATTTTTCCTCTGCTGATTTGAAAGCTAGACTTTTATTTTTATTATCCTAATTACCTGTACCTTTTAATATACATACATAACTACATATTTTCCTAATTCTAAAGCTGTTCATTGTCTCTCATCTCTTCCAAAATAAAGCAACTATCTCCTGAGAACCAATAACCTTAATTTTTCTAGTTGCACCCTTTGTTAAATAGGAAAAAAAGTTTTTACAATAATTAATCTTATTACCAAGAGATAAGAATTTCACTTTTCACCAGCTTTTTGGCATCCACTTCCTTCCCTCTGGGATCACTTTTCTTCTCTTTATATATACCCTTTATTAATCTATACTGGAAAGGTCTTAGAGGGCTAATTCTTTTGGTTTTTGTATTAGTAAAAAGGTCTATGTATCATCTTGAATCTTTTTTTTTTTTTTTTGCGGTACGCGAGCCTCTCACTGTTGTGGCCTCTCCCGTTGCGGAGCACAGGCTCCGGACGCGCAGGCCCAGCGGCCATGGCTCACGGGCCCAGCCGCTCCGCGGCATGTGGGATCTTCCCAGACTGGGGCACGAACCCGCGTCCCCTGCATCGGCACGTGGACTCTCAACCACTGCGCCACCAGGGAAGCCCCATCTTGAATCTTAAATATTAGTGGGGTTTCTGGCTATGGAATCTGGGTTAATGCCTTTTACCACTCAACACTTGAAGATATTATTCTTTTGTTTATATTTATTGTTAGTTATGAGAAATTCATAATGACTGTATTTGTCATTCTTGACCTCCACTACTGGTAACAAAGGACTCTAGGTAATTCATATTCATACCAAATTTCCTGTAAGAAGTTTCTAGGTCAGCTCTGCCCGATGTATCTCTCATCCTCCTGGGATTGGCAAACTAACCTGGACATGTCCTTTTCAGGAGAATGAAAGAAGCACAAAAGCATATATATGTTTGTAAAATCATGCTCTGTACATATGTATGCACATAAAGCTTTCATGTAAAGGGTGTCATACCATACATACTATATTGTCCAATTTTTTTCCACTTAAACAGTATAATAGGCATTATGCTATGTCAGTACACATAGATTCTACTTTATATGGTTAAAAAAAAAAGCTTAAGCAAATGAGCTTAAATAAAAGAAGAGCAAAACTCTTATACCTTCACAACATTCTGTTTCATTACTCAGAGATAACCAATTCTATTTTCTGTTTTTCCAATCATTTCCATCATAATCCTTATACTTCTGTGTCATGACTTATGAACTTGATGGTATCAACTAACTCTCCTCTGTCAAATATGATAAAATTTAACTCTATAATACTACCTCTTACCTCACCAGTATTCCCAGAATTTTATTGGCTGTATTTTTCATTGTTCTGCTGGTTACCTTTATAATGATGAATATCCAGTATTAAGTTGTCTGTGCATTATCTACAGGTTAATTATAAAAAATTAAACACCAGTAAATAGGAGTTCTACTGCTGACTATAGCAGATTAGCTTATAAGAGATCAGCCCTCCTGCCAGGAATAACTAAAAAGTTGGGTTTAAAACAATACATTTGCTAAATGCAGTGTGATATCCTAGATTGAATCCAGTAATTTTTTTAAGGACATTAGTAGAGAAATTGATGAAATCAAAACAAAGTCTGCAATTTTGTTAATAGTAATGTACCAATGTTAACTTCTTAGTTTTAGCAAGTGTACCATGGTGATGTAAGACGTTACATGTTACATTAGGAGAAGCTAGGTTAGAGATACATGGAAACTCTCTACTATAATATTTTTGCAACTTTACTGCAAGTCTAAAATTATTTCACAATAAAATATTTATTAAAAGAAAAAAAAACATTTGAAGGCACTGGAAAGCAGGAAGATTTCGGAGGGCCAGCAAAAAGACTTCTGTAGTTCAAAGAGAAGTACAGAAGAAAGTCAGCTCTCCATGTAGTTTGCAGCCTCAAGGCATCTGCCAATTCTTAAAGCTGCAGATAAGAGGCCAAGAAGCAGAGTGTCAGAGAAGCAGTAGTGAACGTGAGAGCCCCATCCCTGAGAGGCTAAACAGAATTCTAGGCACCCTCACGTGGCTAGAAGAATAAAAATTGGAATTTAGGGCCCATCAAGATAGAGGATCCCTGGAAAACATCCCAGTCATGCCCTAGAAGGGAAATTCCCTAGAAATAAAGGCAAACCAAAATAAACCAGTCTTTCCCAAGACCAAACCCCGGTTCTGAATAAACTTAATCCTAGTCTAGATTCAGGTGCACTGCCTGCCATCTCTGAAAACATCATCCACAGATCCCCTGTACAATTTTTTTTTCACAACATCCATAATTCTACCAAAAATAGTTGGTATAATAACAGGCAAGACTAAATGACCGAAAGAGGCAAAAACAAACAATAAAAATAGATCCATCAAGAGAATGAGAAGACAAGCCACAGACTGGGAGAAAATATTTGCAAAAGACATACCTGATAAATAACTGTTATCTAAAATATACAAAGAACTCTTAAAACTCAACAATAAAAAAACAAACAACCCAATTAAAAGATGGGCCAAAGACCTTAACAGATACCTCACCAAAGAAGCTGCACAGATGGCAAATAAACCTATGAAAAGATGCTCTGTATCTATGTCATCAGGGGAATACAAATTAAAACAACAGTGAGACATTACACACCTACTAGACATTACAACCTCTACACACCTATTAGAATGGCTAAAATCCAAAACACAGACAACACCAAATGCTGACAAGGATGTAAGCAACAGCAACTCTCATTCATTGCCCAAGGGAATGTAAATTGGTACAGCTACTTTGCAAGACAAGTTTGATGGTTTCTTAGAAAACTAAACATACTTTTACCATACTTTTTACCATCTGGCAATTGCACCCTCAGTATTTATCCAAAGGAGCTGAAAATTTAGGCCCACAGAATAGCCTACACGCAGGTGTTAATAGGAGCTTTATTCATAATCACCAAAACTCAGAAGTAATTGAGGATGTCCTTCAGTAGGTGAATGGATAAATACTGTAGTACATCATACAATGGAATATTATTCAGGGCTAAAATGAAATGAGCTATCAAACATGAAAAGACATGGAGGAATCTTAAATGCATATTACTAAGTGAAGGAAGCCAGTCTGAAAAGGCCACTTACTGTATGACTCCAACTATATGATATTATGGAAAAGGCAAAACTAAGATTGCCAGCCAGTGAAACTCTTCTGTATGAAACTATAATGGTTGATACATTTTACCACACATTTGTCAAAACCCATAAAATGAACACCAAGAATAAACCCTACTGTAAACTATGGACTTTTGGTGATGACATGTATATGCTAGTTCACTGAAAGTAAAAACATACCACTCTAGTACCAGATGTTGATGGCGGGGGAGTCTGTGGGTATTTGGGGGAAAAGGGTACGTGGGAACCCTCTGTACTTTCCACTCAAACTTTCTGTGAACCTAAAACTGCTCTAAAAAATAAAATCTATAAAAAATAAACTAAACATACCCAAAGGAAATCCAAATATTGCAGTTATCAGATAAGAGCTTTGAAATAACTATGATTAATAACGTTCAAGAAAATAGAAGAAAAGATCGATAATTTCATCAAACTGAGAGAGTAATTGGGACAACTTTAGGATACTGTGGTGTTTTCTTTCTTGATCTGTGTAATAATATTCATCAAATTATACCCTTTGATTTGTGAATCTAGATTATACCTCAATAAAATAATTTATTCTTGAAAAATAAGCAGTATTTATAATATTAATTATATAATTATTCACTGCAGAACCAAAGAACGTGATTGAACTCAAAGGAAAATGACCGACCCTTTGTCACTAAACCTGTGTAATTTGAAGAAAAATATACTAAAAGTCAGGATCAAAAAGTATTGGCATTTTCCTAGTCCATTCAACTATTTAACAAATAATGAGTGCTTACTGTGTGCTAAGCACTTTTCTAGGTGCAGGAAATAGAACAGTGACTGTAATAGACAAAATTCTCTGCCCTCTCGGAGCTTACACTGTAACAGACAAAATTCTCTGCCCTCTCAGAGCTTACATTCTATTGAGGGTATAAAAAACAAAAACAAAACAAATAAGATATTTATAAGATGTAATAAGATTATAAGGAGTAATAAAAGATGCTAAGTTGAATGAAATCCACTTTTTGTTCTTAAAAGCATTCTTCTTGGAGTTATCTGACATCCAGTTCTAACTTTATCTGATTGGTTTTTTGGCCTGCTGTCCAGCTGTCACACTGGGATTTCTTTTTCTTTCTTTCTTTCTTTTTTCCCATCTTTATTGGAGTATAATTGCTTTACAATGGGCCCAGGGGGGAAGATTATATTTCATGATTAAAAGGGGGAAGAAGGGTGCAGGAAGAAGGTGACTGCTGTTTCATTAAAAGAACTATTGCAGCAACTTCACCCTTTTCTGAGGACTTTCACCAATTTTCTGCTTGCTGGCTAATCATCTTACCAGGAATTAAGAAAACACCAAAAAGATTAAAATTGTTCCACCCACCAACTGTTTCTAAAAGCTCTTAATTTAATCCTGGGTGGTACCTTTTCACACCGAGTAATCGTGTTGAGAAACCTCTTTGTACGTTTTGTGAGCTGCTTTCATTTTTCCAAACCAATAATGAAGAATCTAAAACTATGGTCACAGCACTATCTAGTGGTGGGGATGGGTAGACCAGGAGCTTTGAATCAGGTCGCCTTCCAACTGGTTTTTCTGCAGCTCAGCACAGAAGCAGAAAAATTTAACTGTTCTCCTCCATTAAGATATACAATATTGTTAGGACATCTTGAACAGCAAATTCTTTTTTTTTTTGGACAAATAATTTGGATTTTATTTCAGAAGAACTAAGATTTTTTTTTAACATCTTTATTGGAGTATAATTGCTTTACAATGGCGCGTTAGTTTCTGCTGTATCACAAAGTGAAGCAGCTATACGTATACATATAACCCCATATCCCCTCCCTCTTGCATCTCCCTCCCACCCTCCCTATCCCACCCCTCTAGGTGGTCACAAAGCACCCAGCTGATCTCCCTGTGCTATGCGGCTGCTTCCCACTAGCTATCTATTTTACATTTGGTAGTCTATATATGTCAATGCTACTCTCTCACTTCGTCCCAGCTTACCCTTCCCCCTCCCCATGTCCTTAAATCCATTCTCTACATCTGCATCTTTATTCCTTTTGAATACTCTCTGTGTATTGGATTCTGTGTTTTCCCTCTTCTTCGATTCTTTTCTTATTTTGTTGGATTACATACTCAGATTTTTGTTTGTTTTTGTTTTGCCTTGTTTTGTTTGCTTTGTGTTTATTTTGTTTTGTTTGTGTGGGAGATAAAATTTCTGAATCCTTTCATCTCTGAAAAGTGTCCTAACACCTCACACTTGAACGATAGTTTGGCAGTACTAGAAATCTAGGTTCAAAATCATTTTCCCTTAGGAGTTGAAAGGTATTGCTCAATTCTCTTCTAGCAAACAGTGCTGCTCATGAGAGTCATATGGAAATCTGATTATTTTTCCTTAATTGGTAATCTGTTTTTTCCCCTCCATATCCTTTTAGAATCTGCTCTTTTCCCCTATGTCCTGAAATCTAATGAACAGAGAGCTATATGTGGATATATTTTATTCATCTGTTTGATAGCTGATGGGGTCTTTTAATTTTTTAAAATAGGCTATCTTTCCTGAACTTTGGAAAATTTGATTATCTCCTTTTCTTCATTTCTCTGGTATCTCTTTCTGGAACTTTAATTACAGGGGATTATATCTCTTAGTTTGACCTTTTCTGTCTCTTAACTTTTCATTTGTATCTTACATCTTTTCGCTCTGTAAAGAAATTTTTTTTCAGTGTTAACTTCCAGGACTTTTATTAAAATGCTTATTTCAGAATTTTAATTTTTAATTCCAAAAATTCTTTCTTGGTCTTTAATTTCTCTCTTTTTTAAAGCAGCAGTTATTTTACAAATACAATATTGTCTTGAAGTCCTCTGAGGATACCAATTAAAAATAATTTAAGTCCTCTTCTTTTCTCTAAATTATCTGTTTCCTCTGAGATTAGCTCTATTTGGTGGTTCTTCTCTTTTGCACTTTACATTTTTTCCCCTTAATGTCTAGAGATCACCTAGTGTATATTACACTGAATAAAGGTCTTATTTATAATTATGAATGAAGTTTGACTAATATCGGTAGATGGTACAACTTTGCTCTGATATTGCGTGTGTCTTTCCCGCTATGCCTCTGCTCTGGATGAGAGGACTGACTACAAGCTGGGAAGACAGCGGCAGGCTGGCAACTGACTAACTGTTAGGGGACACGGGTGGGAGCACGGAAACAGGCTGGTTTCCAATCCCTGCCAAATTAAGAAAGAGCTGAGGTACCAAGAGCTGCACGAAGAAACTCTTCCCATTCCAGATGTGACATTCATGTTTCTTTAAAGAACAAGCCTCTATATACCAAACACTACTGCTCTTTATCACTCCAAGGGAGAAGATTTACTTTTCTTTAAAATGTTAAAAAACAGTTCATATCTAAATTTGGTCAATAAGTGAGATGATGAAACTTTCCCAGTAAAAAATGATGGGCAATTTCCAAGAAATCAACATATTGTGACAGGAGGAGATGGTACCAGTCAGACTTTAGGTAATGGGAGTGATGTCGGATCAAGTGTGTGAGTTCCCTTCTGAAGCCTTTGAAGGGGCAGCATTCATCTGATGGATCACATGCAATCAGACTCACCCCTCACATCTACGCCCCACATGAGCAGGAAAGACCACCTGGTGAGAAATCGACTGAGTTGCAAATAATGAAAGATAGTGGGAAATGGAGAGCATGGGAGAGACTCAGACTTGCCAAGAGGAGGGCCAAACAGAAATGAACACTTGCTGACCTTTGGGGTAAGAGACAAATTTGCTAGGATAGAGTGTGTACAATGTGCTGGCTATCGGTGCTGTCTCACGTAATACTTACAATAGCCCCATGCAGTAGGTGTAATGACTGCCACCATCTTGCATTTGAAGAGAAAAGTATATCATAGAGGCAAAGAATTCAGGCTGTAGAGCCAAGTGTTGAGAATCAAATCCAGGCTACTCCACTTCCTAGCCAGTGGCCCAGACAAGTTACTTAACATCTCTGTGCCTCACTTTTCTCACCCATAAGATGAAGACAATTATAGCATGTACCTTGTGGGACTGTTATGAAGATAAATAAATTAATATTCATAAAATAGTGCCTTAAAACAGTGCCTACAACATAGTCACTGGTCAGTAAATGCTAGTGTTTTTATTATTCCTGGGGGGCTAAGTAATTTGCTAGTGGTAGAGCCAAGATGTTAACGCCGGATATCTCAGACTCCTCGATCCACGCTCTTACCCACCACTCTATGTGGCCCCTCTCAAGCGGTACAGCAAACGCCTCCATGGCGAGATACCAGGATGCCCAGAATTGCTCCTGACCCAAACATTTCACTAACAACCTGTTAACTGGGCATCCTACAGGTCAGTAGCTGAAGGCTTTGTTTCCTGTTAAAATATAAATATGTCCCCTCATCCTCTGGCCCTCCCAAAACTTTCATTCATCGGTCAGTCACCCTGGAGTGTGAATGAGCTCCAGATTCTCTCATGAAAGCAGCTCTTAATTGGAAGGCTGGTGTAGACAGCTTGATGAGTATCTGAGGGCCCTGAAGATAAAGGGGACAAGCTGAAGAAGCAAAAGGCACAGAGGTCAAAGATCAGCAGCTTCAAAGGCAAACTTCAACCAATCACTTAGGATAGCATTTGACAGTTTTATATTTTCTCTTCATCGTTGCCCTGAAAGATGGGGATTACTATCATTCCTATCTAATATAAGGAGGAAACTGAGGTTCAGAGACACTAAAGTGACTTCCCTGAGGTGATTCAACTGACACAGGGCAAGACCCGAACTGGAGTCTAGATCTTCCCAGGCCACACCTTGACTCTGGCCATGGTCCTGGCTCGCCCCTCTCCAGCCACTGCACGGTTTGGCTCTGGTTTATTCCTGCCCACAGCCACTCAGATGGAGTCAGGCAGCGCCAACAAGCCCTCGTGTCCCACATTTCTGTCCATTCACTGGCAGCTTCTGCAGCAGGCCCAGATTTATCCAAAGAGAGGAAAGGTCATTGTTCTACACCATTTGCAAGAATATCTGAGTTAAAAATGCAAGATTTGTCATTTGCATGGTGAAGGGAGGCGGGGGAGAGGAAGCATTGTTAGGTGTTGGTAATGTAAAAACATAAGTATGCTGTTATTTATGTAATTAGTTATTGCTTTCATTATGGGTGCAGTCTTAATGGTTATAGTATTTATGTATAATTACCTTAATATTCACTGAAATTTCCAAGTAGCTCTCTAATTAACTGTCTCAAATATATAATTACATTGCATCTTTACGCAAGACTTGCCTAATTAATGTAGTTACACCACTTCTTTTGTGAATGTGCATTATTAAATGCTCTTTGCATCATTCTTCTGACTTCTTGTAATTCACGCTTTACAAAAATTAAGACCCCGAATTAGAAACCTTCACAAGCAGCCCAATGCAGCAGCAAAGCGAGGCTCAGAGCTACTCAAAAAAACAAGGACTTGCTAAGCCTCATTATGAGTTTCTCGTTATACAACCTTCCTCCTTGGAGGTGAGAGGAGCCCAGAGTAGCCAGGCTCATTAGAACAGGCAGCCTCCAAGTGAGCCCTAAGGTCTCAACTTTCCTCCCCCACCTCAGGCTATTGTCCTCGGGTTAACCTGCCCTCCACAGGGAAGGCCACCGGGTGTCCTGGGTCTTCTGCACAACAGGGGTATTGAGCACTAATTCTTCATCCCCTTTGAGCTAGCATGCCTGAGGCAACCTCTCTAGGTCTTGATTTCATAATCTGTAAAATAGGTACGGGGGCAACCAACTGTCTTCTCAAAAAGTTCTGCAAGAATTAAATGAGGTGACGGACATGAAAAACCTCTGAAGTATATCATGAATGCAGCATATGAGCGCAAGGGTTTGTTTCTAGAACCACTTCGCCTTGCTACCAGTGTTCTCACAGAATGTATTGGTTACTCAGTGCTGCATAACAAACTACCCCAAACCTAGTGGCTTAAAACCACCAGCAGGTTTTGTTTGTGATGATTGTGTACCTGGACAGTTTGGTTCCGGCTCCTCAGAGTGATCTTTCTGGTCTGAACCCAGCTCAGCTGTTCTTGGCCAGGCTTACAGCCATGAATGGGGCCACAGCGGGGATGGCCAAGACCTCTCTCCATGTGGCCTCTTGCCCTCTTCCAGGCTCGCCTTGGCGTATTCAGTGTTGGAAGCATTTCCAGCCCAAGATCAAAAGCTACAAGGCTTCTAGACCCAGAAGTCGCACAACACTCTGTTCATCAAAACGCCTCATAAGACCAGCCCAGATTCAAGGGCTGAGGAAAGAGACAGCACATCCTGATGGGAAGAGCTTTTGCCACTGTCTGCAGTTTATTACCTTCAACCTGTTCTTTCCAAGAAGAAAATAACCCTTCAACTGATCAATAACCAAGGGTTTGTTGAGCACCTGCTATGGACTTGGCATTGTGGGAGATCCCACAGGGGATCCAGAAGGAGTTAAGACAGCTCTATGATCAGGACACTCAAGATGGCTGTTCCCTTGCTCTCTGTACTTCCCCTGCTCGACCAGTGCCTGCTTCACCGGTACTCTACTCACGTGACTGACCTTCCTACATCCTTGCCCCAGGTCCCAGCTAGTGATGGTTCTAGCTTTAGTTCAGAACTCTCCACTATGCTTATCAAAGGGGTGTTGAGGGGCATGCCCCTCTGCTGGTTTCCCTGGTAACCGATGAGCCAACCTGATGTCAATTCCCCCTATAACTGATAACCTCCCTTGTCCCTGGGAGTAAAGACTGCCGCCATGTCCTGCCCACTGTCCAACCCCCACGGTGGGGTGTTGCTCCAGGACCTTGCTTCAGACGTGTAAGCTCCCCCATCCATTAAACCATTGATGTCTCTGCTGCTGACTCCAAGTCTTTCTTCAGTCTTGAAGCTGGGCAGGTACAGGCCTTGCAGGCCTGTGGGGTGCACTCCAGCATAGCTCACTTCCAAACTACTGAGCCGCAGTTGAAGAGGCAAAGAGAACAAACATGAATGAAAGGGAAACAAAGCATGTGAAACTACGAGGTGCAGACTACAAGCACAATAAAAATGCCCAGAAAGGAGAGGCCGATGGATTAATGAGAGAAGACTTCATGGAGCATCACTGGCCAGGCCAAAGCAGGGTGGTGAGAATGGATTTGATACAGGAGGCCGTGAGACAATTAGATGAAGAGGAGAGTGAGGTTCATGCTGGAAAGGCCCTTGGAGGCATTTGGACTCCATGGTCCATAGGAAGGCAAGGTGGGGTATGAACAGAGTAGGCCCAAGATCCGTGAATAATTATGTCTTTAACATTAAGGGAACATTTTCCAAGAACCTAGGAACTCAGCTCTTCTCCCAGAAAACCACATAGTTCACTCCCCTTAATTCAGGTCACCTTTCCAGGGAGGTCTTCCCGACTATCCCACACACATGCACACACACACACACACACACACATATACACACACCACTTAAACACACGCACAGAGCCTCACCCCTCACCAATCCCTTACCCTGCTCTACTGTCTTCAGAGAAATGTCACTGCCTTATGTTGTATTACATACTTTTGTGTTTCTTTTCTTTTTGTCTATCTGTCCTCCTTTCCCCCACAGGATTATAAGCTGCATGAGGGCAAGAACTCGATCCATTTTGTGTGGAGCTCTATCATCTCCACCCCCTCGAATACACCTGGCACACAGCAGACTCTCAGTAAATATCTGTGGAACGAATGTACACCCTATGCCTGGAATCAAGCGGCTAGGTCCAGTCTTCACCAAGAACAGCACCAACATCAATAACCATAGCGACCATGAGATACTGGAAGAAATGCCATGGGGTTTAATGATCATTCCCTGAGTGCATCACACGGAGGGCAAATCAACCAACCTCACCAACCTGTGTCCCTCTCCGCATGCTTCTCCTGCCACCCATGTCCTCCAGAAGCTGACGGGGTGGAGGTGCATAAGGTGTAAACAATGCCGTGTAGAGACGCAGAGCTGGACACATACAATTATTAACATAACCACAAGTGGTGGTAGAGCATGTCCATTTTTACAGAGCAGAAATCTAAAGTTCAGAGAGAAAAAGGGACTTATCCAAGTCCACATAGCGGCTCATTAATGATGAAAGTGATACTCAAAGCCAGATCTTTGGGCTTCAGATCAGAGCTTGGCCAACTACTGCACTTGCTGCTGTAATACATGGGCTGGCTGCGTGGGAACTCTGAGCCCTATCCTCTGAGCCAGGGAGAATGAGGAGGGCAGGACTTAAGCGGGAGGGGGAATCAAAGTTTACCCCTGTCATTGGAAGGACACCATTCACAGTGTAGTCTGTGGTATCCCCCAGAGCTGCGTAACACAGGAAAAGAAGTAAGTGTATGAAAAACTCAACAAGCAGGGTGACAACTAGGTATAGAGATTTGCACTTGGAGTCAGTAACTTTTGGCTCCATCGCTTACTTGCCTCGTGCTCTTGGGCAAGTCACGCTGCAGCCTGCTTCTTGAGCGGATCGAAGAGATCAGGTATGTGAAAGCACTTTGTAAATACGGAAAGAGTCAAAAAAATGTTAGGTATTGTCATTCCCTCCACATCAAATAGTGACCTTGTGCCCCTCCTTAATTGGACACACCCCGTCACTATGAAAAGATCTTTCTCTGACAGCAAATACGCATCACATAGCCCCTCTGTGCCCAACGGTCTCCTACTTGGTGGAGAGGGATTTAATGAGAAGCACTTGGCACCTGGCACAAGAGTGGGACCCTGGCTCATACTTTTTGACTCATAAGCTTGATTTCAGCCTCACTATACTTACTATACAAGAAGAACTGGGGCTAGATTTGTCCTTTTCAAGCTCAAGTTTGAAGAGGTTCCGAAAATATCTTATTGCATTTCATTATTCAAATGCACTTTATTTATAAACCAGTGGAAAACACACACGCCCAAATGTATCACTTATCAAATATTAGCACATTAGATAGATACCTTCAATGTTTTAACTCAAGTTCTTGTCGATTTTAAAACAAGAAAATGTTATACCTTTTAACTTCAGAAATTTATTTTAATAATATATTGCTTTCATGTCTTACATATTGGGGTGCCATAAAAAATTTCTTTCAAAAAAGGAAATATACTGATAAAAAGAAGTTTGAGAGTCAATGAACTGGATTGTGGCGTTACACACGCTGAAATATCTCTGATTCTGTGGGTGAATATAGAACAGAATTGCTGCCTTTAAAGAGAATGCAGTCTTCTTGAGAAGATCAAAAGCAAAATGTGATGAAATACAGCATAAGACAATTGTGCTGCCTGCCCCCTAATATCATTTCTACCCTTTCCCCATAGTGTTATCTGGATACACACGCTTGCCCAGAATAAAACCTACACTTCCCAGTCTCCTTTGCATCTTGGTGTGGCCATAGGACCAAGTTCCGGCCAACGGGATTGTAGATAGGGGTGGAAGTTGTGTGCTCGTGCGTACACACAAAGTTCTCGGTAAGTGTACTTAAAAAGACAACTGTCTTCCTTCTGTCCTTTTCTCCTTCCTGCTGGCTAGACTATAGACTTCATAGCTGGAGCTACAGCAGCCACTTTGGAGCATGTATCAGAAGTTACATGTGTAGGCTGGCAGAGCAATAAAATAGAAGAAAGTTGGCCCCTGACCATGGTGGAGCAGCTACCTGGACCTTCACATGAGTGAGAAATAACATCCATCTGATTTCAACCACTGTTATTTAGGGATTTCTGCCACTCACAGCCAAAACTAATCCTAACTAATACAACAACCTATCATTATGTACTTAACTTCCCCTAAGGAGCAATAAGCTCTCTGCCATCCCATCCTCTTGAGGCCATGAAATGTGATCCTTATTTGTGCTTTTTATAGAAGCCATCATTAGTTCATGTGAGTAAAAAGTGACTATCATGGGCTTCCCTGGTGGCGCAGTGGTTGAGAGTCCACCTGCCGATGCAGGGGACACGGGTTCGTGCCCCGGTCCGGGAGGATCCCACATGCCGCGGAGCGGCTGGGCCCGTGAGCCATGGCCGCTGGGCCTGTGCGTCCGGAGCCTGTGAGGCCACAGCAGTGAGAGGCCCGCGTACCGCAAAAAAAAAAAAAAAAAAAAAAAAAAAGTGACTACCAGAGCTGGTTCTTCATTCTGTGTACCTTTCTGCGCCTCAGCTCCTGCATGTGCAAAATGGGGATAATAATTCCTAACGCTGTTGTCGCAGGGAGACGTATGGTGGGGAAGTCATTTGACACGAACCTCAACTTCCCAAAGGGTTTCAAATGTAGCCTTTTCATATCATCTCCAGGTGAGGTATTTTTTCTGTCACAACAATACACAATAAGATTGGCAGCAGAAGACAGCCATCAAACACCTTCAGACGAGCATCCTGCTACCATTTGTGTGTGTGTATATATTTTTATATATATACATATATATATAAATCCTGTAAATATCTTACGATCAGGAGCATGTTTATCGTGGAATTAATGAGCCTAAGTTTCCGGGCCCCAGATCACTTTCAAAGACCACAAGAGAAGCCCTTGAAATGTCATCACGTTATCATCGATTTTTATAAATTTTGCAGCAGTAAGATATTTTAGCCAGTCGGTTAAGGCTTCTCCCTCTTTCCACTCACCTCCATTCCAATTTCCACTCAGGTGGTAATGGAATGGCTGCAGGCATTTTTGAGATTCAGCACAGGGAAAGGCGAGTTGATGATACATTTAGTTTGGGTTTTGTAGGGTATGTTTGTGTGGTTTGCAATCCCTTGTTATATTTATTGTTAGTGCTCCTAGTGTAGAAATGGCTGCCAGGAATACTACTATCATCAATTCGTAGAATACTTAAGAATAGTACATAAGAAAAACTTAATAGAGGTGTTCCCAAATCTGACAAAATTTGGAGCCACCACCTATGTGACCTCGGGCAAGTTAATCGACCTCTCTGTGCCTCAGATTCCTCATCCATAAAATGAGGATTACAGTCTACTTCATGGGGTGGTCATACAGATTGAAGCAGTTAATTCACATGAAGCACTTTGAACAGGGGCCTGACCCTGTTCAAATGTAAAAAAAATGTAGTAAAAATGCTACTGCTATTATTATTATGGTCCTGAAATTGGAGGCGTTTTCTGTCTGCTTCCCCTTTGTTGACCAGGAAGTCTTAAGCCTGCTCTTGAAGTTTTCCAGTGTCTCCTAGTCACCATTAAAAAGCCAGTCCTTGTTGCCAAAATGTCCCTAATACGCAACATGGAGCATCACAGGACTATCGGAAGAGAGTTCAGGAACATTCCTACAGCTATACCATTCATGAAGCTGCAGAAAATCAAGCAACCAAAACAAATAAACACACACCCCAAATCTCACCCTAAGCATCTCACAAGAAGACAATTCAACACAGCTAGATAAATCACTGGGCTCGATTATCCTGCAGATCAGTTTAAGTCCCCTGTGTACATGGAGATAATGGGCGTGGATATTTTCAGTGAACTTGAGACAATCACCACATGGGTGAGTAAGTCTTACACCCTTAACACAGGTGACACATCAGGCTTTTCCCTTCACTTATGACATTCACTCCACCAAATTCAGCTTTTCCGTTTTAGAAAATATAGTTCTCCATGTAATGAAAGAAACACCAGGAACCGTGGTCACAAATATGGCAAGAATTGTGCAGGATCCGTTGGCATACCCCTCTTCCAAGTCTCTTGTGCAGACTCGAGGGTCTACACACACCCACAAGAGAAATGCTGGGATAGCTATGTCTCTTTAAATCTGTAACTACGGGCCTAAGAGCCACCTATGATTGTGGAATGGAAAGAGAAAAACGGATTTGAGAAATGTCTGGGAGACCTTCCCACTGATTGGATGTGGGGTGAGGGGTTTAAGAACAGGAAGACACCCAGTTAGAACTTCCATGCCCTGACTTCTAGCCCCTGCTCTTTCAGCTCTGCCACTTGTCGTCCACTTGGAACCCTGAGTTTGCTTCCAACTAAGAAAGGTAATAATGCCTCCTCTACCTAATCCATGGAGTGGTGGAAAAGTCCAGTGAGGGACTGGTGTCTTTTTGTCACCTGTTATATGTCAGTTATGATGCTGGATCCATCCCATGGAGGGTATGAAAGAGTGGTGTCTAAGGGCACGTGGTCCTGCTACCCCATCCAAGGTCAGCCCTCTGGATAAGAGTGTGGCCTGGTCAGGGCAGAGAGAAGACACCCCCTCCACACAAAGAGGAGCTCACAGCCCTGCTGGGCCGCCCCACAGATACCCACAGAGGAGCCGACTAAATGGCGTCTAAGGAAACAGTTTACCTGCCTCCAGGATCTGGCCCACACAGAATCAACTAATGAGACTCTTCCTATAGGCCTTTCTCAGGCCAAATTCCCAGGCACGGCTGGCCGTCCCGGTGCCAGAGATCTACTAGAGTCCCCATTGGAGCAGCATATGTCTTCCGAGGCATTTCTTCTCTTTTGCATATACAGGCAAGCGTGGCCTCCACTGCCATTTGACTGGATTGCTGTGTCATGGACTTTGTTTTTTCCTATATGACAACTGGTAAAAAAAATTGTTTGTTTAAAGAGGACCATGAACTGTCACACCTAAAAAGACATCTCCAGGAAGGCTCCAGCACTTAACAAATTTAATTCAGCCACTGTTTAGTGAGAACCAGCTATGTGCCGGTGCTGTGGTGTGCTACAAGGAAGTGGCATAATATGAAAGAACTGTGGACGTTTTCACTGAATTTGCTACATTTTAGTTGGTTGGCTCTGTTATGAGTAACGACACCTAAGCTATGCATTTGAAACATTGGGATGGCCCATTATGCAACCTGGGATACATGTATGGAAATTTTTTTTTCCAATATAGGATTTTTCCATTGTCTTTTTTTTTTTTTTTTTTTTTTCGATCTTGTGATTCCCTGATAGCTACCAAAATAACCAGGGGCTGCAACATCTGGGAGACCAAACAGACACAGGAAAAATACGGCAGAGGGGGAAGATCCATGAAAACAGGAAACATGGAGAGGAGAGCCCAAAGATGTCAAAACAAAGGCAGGCTGGGCGGGCAGCGAGGGAGGAGGCCGGGAGAGAGGCCGGGGGTTCATCTGTCGGCACGAGTTCCTCAGGAGTCTGCAGAGAATTGCAGGGTGACGTAGTCCCTGCCACACAAAAGGACCACAGCCTTTTCACCCCTGTTTTACACAAAAGGCATGGCGTCCTTCAAAGCCAAATGATAGCAACGCCACCAACCTCCTTACCCAGGCGCTAATCCTGCCTGTCCCGGCCTCCCAGCCCCCAGACATTAACAGACGTGGAGGGGTAGCAGCGCCGCGGGGTCCCGAGGGCAGGGGCCGCGTTCCAGCGTTGCCCAGCCTCATCACACCGGCCCTCCACGTGCCCGCGCGCCCTCGCTCTTCTCCTTCGGCTCCATCTCCCCGCACGGGCACTGGGCCGGGCCCACAATATATAGTTGCTCAATTCATAGTTGACCGGAAGGTATTAGAAATGGCTTTGACCCCACCATGCCACACTTCTACCACGTCGCTCTCATCTCCTGGTCCGTGTTTTCAGTTCCAGCTAGAGCAAAGTTCCTCCCGTAGCAGAGAGGGGCAGCCCTCCTGCCTAGAGTGGGCAGCCAAAGGACAAGCCCAACTCCACCGGTTGGATGGGGACCTAGAATTCATCAAGCCCAACCTTCCACTTAGACATGAATCCTCGAGCCATCTTGAAAACAGAGACACTTTAGTTCATGGGTCTCCTGTGTCCAGACACAGGAGACCCAACGAGGGACACTTGTTCACTCCCTACTATGGACAAAGCAATAACTAAAAGCTCATTTCTCTCTTTGATTTTCTTCAAATGGCAAAAAAACCCACCAACACCACCTCTTCTTCTTCTTCTCTGTTCCTTCTTCCATGTGCCAAGAAAAAATGTCACCTTCTGATTCTACTTTTCCAGCAGTTTCCCTTGTGAACTCTCAGCACGGATCTGAGCTCCTCTTGCTTTGGCAATTACGTCTTCTCAAAGTAGCTGCTGATGCCATGAAAAGTTCCCCTCCCGGGAGAAAAGGAAGGCAGTGGAGAGGAAAGTAGATAACACCCTGTTCCCATGACATCCTGGAATCTTCTTCTTCCACTCTCCAAACTGGTCACCACTCTGTACGAGTGAAATGAGAAGGGCTTCGGGGCAGTTCTCTGTTCTCCCAGTTGTCACGCCAACCGGGTCTTAACACCACTGAGTCCCCTACCCCTGTGACCACGAAGGCTGGGGCCATCGGTCATCAGGATCAACGAGCCTTTAGCGACCCCAACTGCACATGGACCAGGCCCTAGGCAGCAAGAGCTGCTCTCTGGGAACTTCCAGCTCCTGTCGCACTGCCCTGGAAGTTAATTGTTACATGTCTCTCCCAACAGGACGGTGATTTAATTATCTGATTCCCCAGTGTCCGGTAATAAATGTGTATTAACCTGAGACATGAACAGAGAGGCCAGCTAGTTATGGCATTTCCAGACAGGGAGTCAGTGAACTAACTTGGTGGTTAGGGGAAATGAGGCATTTTGAGACAAAAATCCCAAATCCAGAGCAGACAGGATGGGACAGGAGTGGGCTTAGGTTTCTCCTATATCCCATGGGAGTCTTTTTCTTCGGTCTGTTGAAAGTTAAAGCAATGGCTGAAGGAGCCAGAGTGGACACAGTGCCCGTGTGAACGGGTTTCCACCCCTCCAGTGCCCCACGGGAGGCCCTCAGACAGACTGGTGGAGAGGTCTGTGCCGGGAGCTTTTCCACACAAAGCGATGTCCCTCTTGAACCCTTCTCACTTCAGGTCCCTTTGAGAGGCTGCCAAGGTTTCACTTGCTGGCACGGAGACCAGCTCCTTCCCTCAGACACGGTATGTGAAACGAAGGCAGGAGGAGCTTTTGTTGCCTGTGTGACTGGGAGGGGCCGGGGGTCCGACGGTGAGACCCCAATAGAGGAAGGACCTCAGACAGCTGTCTGCCAAGGCACAGAAGAATGTCTTTCTCACTTTAGGAGAAAGAAAACAAACAAACAAACAAAAAGATCTAAGGAAAAGGGAAAGAAAGGTAACCATGGAGCTTTTTCCAAGGAGCCTAAGACAGCTATCTCCGCCAGCCGGAGAGTGGGAAAATTCAGCTTTGTTCTGATGAAGGGATATGAGGCTTATTTGGACCAGGAAAAAAAAAAAAAAAAAAAAAAAAAAAAAAAAAAAAAAAAGAAGCCATCCACTGAATAATCAGATGCCTCTGGACTGGCTACAGAAGGCTCTGTCTGGTGGTGTCCATTCTGCCCGCTGGCTTCCTACAGAGATGAGAGCCTCCCCCCAACAAGGAGATTGCCATTCTCCGCAAGTCGAGTTCTTGGCATGGAGCTGGGGCCCTTGCGATAAGGGATTAGATGGTCTGGGGCCCACTCTGGCCTTCTCCCTGCCAACGCCACAGAAAATTAAAATGCTCCCTCGGACCTGCCTCCCACTCCACTCCCAGTAAATCTGTGACCCCATGGGTCCCCTGCAGGGGGAGGCATCTATCTCTCAATAGATGCCTCACTGAGCTTCCTGGGAGAAAGGAATCTTTCCATCTGTAAGATGGGAAAAGAAAAACAAGCCCCAAGACGAATTTCATTTCCATTTCGATCAGTCCTGGCAAGTTCCAGAAAAAGAACTTGCTTTGCTTTATTTTGTTTGTAACGGCCCAAGTGGTACTCTAAACCAGAAGAAAAGGGCTTCTCTTTCACACCCTCACAAAAAGCTCCAGCTAACACCCAACCCTGGTGAGGGGCTCACACTCTTAGTGACTGGAATCTTGGTCTATGTAATAGGAATTTTTAAAGGGTGTGATCAAACCAGAGGAGGAAATGCCTTTCCCCGTGACTCTCTCAGCTTATTCAGCTCCTGGAAAAAAGCTGTTAGCCTGTGTCCACTTGTTTAACAGAGATCAACCAACCTGGCGTTTCACTCGGCCTTTCAGCCACGTGGGGGCCATTCGCAGTGCCTCTAATTTTGCAGTGTCAGGGCCAGAGGAGCCTCCTTCCTCCTTGTCTAGGATCTTTCCCTTCTCGTCGCCCCTCTCTCCCCTCCCTCTCCCCCTCCTCCCCTCCTCCCCAGGGTCCTCCCACACCCAGAGGTCCACACAGAACTGCAGAGATGGCTGACTCCCGGCTCACGCTGAGTGGACACAACACAGACCATGAATTCAGGAAAAGAAATGTCTTTCCTTTCCAAGAAGTCACTACTTCGCTTACCCAACAAATGAGCACCAGGCTTAAAAACGGGAATTTGGCAAAAATGCCTTTTGTAACTAAAGGAGCTCAGTGGCCCACATTTTCGCCTCCAGCAAATTCTGTGACAGTATCACAGTTTGGGAAAAGAATTTGAGTAACCTCTTAGAGTTGATGGTTAATGTGATTTGACCGCTAGGCCGCATTCGTTTTCAGAAATCATTTGTTTACAGAACAAATGCGTCGCATGCCTTCTGAAGGTGTAGACATCAGGACACGGGACTAAAACGGATAATACTGCCCTCACAAAACCCACCCTCTAATAGAGACAACAGATGATAGACATGTAAATAAAATTCAGTAAATCAGTAAATAACTTTTATACCAATAAATTTCAGAGAGTAGTAAAATCATATAGCAAATAAAAACAGAGTAACAAGATAGAGATGGGTGTGGAAGGGTGATCGCTAATTGACCTTTGGAGGACAGAGCCGGCCTCTCTGAGGATGAGGGATTGATGCTGAGACCTGCATAATGAGATGACCCAGGCTTGGAAAGATCCAGAAGAAGGGACTGTCAGGCAGAGAGAACAGCAGAGCAAAGGGAGGTTGGGGAAGAAGTGTCAGAGTAAGCCTGGGTATATCAGTCTAGCCAATTACTTTTTCAACAGTACCGGAAAAGTCCCCTCACTTTCTGAATGCTTTTTTTTTTTTTTTCCCTCAAAGAGAACTCAATAATAATTATATTTTTTCCCCCAGTTTCTTCCCTGCCAGGGCCTCTTGCCTTATATCAGGCCCTTCCCCCAACACCCTCCCCTGCCGCCCCAGACACACACATATACACACGGAGACACACAACTACTAACAATGCAGGGGCTGCAGAGAGAAAATGAAGTTCCTTCTTCAAAACCTTAAGACCACCCGCAAGTCGGGCACGTGACCAGGAACCCGAGTGGAATTCCTGAGAAGAGGTCCCGGGGCTGGAGACACAGGCCAGGGTGTCAGACGGAAGCGAGGAAGCATTGGTGAGACTGTTCCGCAGTGTTTTATTTCATCTTCCTTGGTTTCTATGAACAGCACTGGTTAATAGTGTACCTTTTTTTTTTTTTTCTTTTTTTTTTTAGCAGATTAAAAGTCAGAAAAAAAAAAAAAAAAAAAAAAGAGTTAGTCTGAGGCAAGAAAAGTATCCCAGTGGTTGGAAAATAGAGTGACTTCTTTCTTTCTTTGCCCCATTTGCTCCCTCCTGCTCGGGCTCCTGTCCCTACACCCCAGGCCTGTGCAATCTTCCCATTTCCTGCATTTTCGTGCGAAGGAGCATTCAGGAGGCGGACAACAAGGGTTTTATTCAACTTGATCATCTCCTCAAAACAAGAAGAGAAAAGAAAGACAGAGAAAAAAAGATGAAGAACAAAAGTTGGGAGAGGCCAGACTAAATGGATATGATCTGAATGCATATGTGTGTTACAACTCATACAACCAGCATCAGAGAGGGACCAAGATCAAATAAATGGTAAAACCTGACAAAGAGAAGAATAGATGGTATGTGGAGCCATCTGTTTTGGAGGACACCCAAATCTGTCTGAATCTGTGAGGCCAAACTACCAGCTATTCTAAGACGCCCCATTCCAAGAGTGGCCTAATGCGTATCTACACAATCAGTTTCTCTCACCATCACTTTGGCTGCAACTTTTTTGTGCAATTAAGTAATTTATTCCTTTCTTCAGCCTCCTGATTCTAATGAATCCGAGCCACAAACAAGCCTCAGTTGCTCCTATTCAAGGAGTCTGATTGCATCTGGCAGTGATTGCTGAAAATCCTGAAGAGGAAACAGGGAAGGGAAGCATATTGTTTGGGGGGGTAATAGGTGAAGACCTGCCTCTCTTGACCTATAATACATTAGTGTCAGTGAACATTTGGCAGCCTTCAGATGATTAGCAATGAAGATGAATCAAGCAAAAAAGAGGTAGAAATCTGCCTCATCTGAATCACCAGAACTGCATACATTTGCATGCTGATTAGCTGTTCTTTTGTCTGTGTTCCTAATTATTATGACACATTATGTCTTCATCAGGCAAGATTCTGATCTGTCTTGTTCAAAATGCATGTAGAAAAAAGTGCTGTTTATTGATTCAACATGTAACTTTTATTTTTATGTTTGCTTTAATTAAATACATATTTGATTGCCTTTGACTGCTGTCCTTTTTTTTTTTTTTGCTCTTATTTATTTCATCTTGTTGACAAACACACAGGTAACCTTCCTTTATCATTCTCAGATCATTTGGTGCCCACTGTCTCTTCCCCCTCTGCCACCCTCTCTTTCTAAGGTGCTCACTTTCATTTTCTTGAAGAGGCAAAACAAAGGAGGAAAAGAAAACAAAACAGCATCCTTAGTAACACAGCAGAGAGGGGAACAGGGGGCCGGGGTGGGGGTGGGGGGGCGCCCAGGCATGCCCAGAGGAGGGAGGGAAAATGGCTCCAGCCTTAACAAGAGCAAAGAAATGTTCCTGACTCTGGAGAATGGCTTTCCAAAGGGCCCTGGGTAGCAGAAGGGGGTTAGAAACAACAAGTTCCTGCGAAAGAAAGAGACCCTGCCATGCCCAGTTGTCTTCACACGTTACTGATTGTAAGGATTTGTAAACAAGGTGTGAAAATGCCTGTCCCACGTGTTAAGCCTCCATTTCTCCCCAAACCAATGACTCTGATGGAATATCCAGGAAAGGAGGGAAAACTGTGTTCCCAGTGGGCTCTCCTTAGACCAACTCACGCCCTCTTTCTCGGAAGTGGAAGTAGTGAGGGAAACTCAGCATCCGTCCTTGCCACACCCCACAGACCCTCCCAAGAAGCAGCCAGGAAACCAAATCCTCAGGGACAAGGGCACTATGCAGAGAAGGCTGGAATAAGGACCTCCAGCCCTCCCCTAAAAAGAGGCAAGATGTACGAGCATGTACCCCACTGCTGGCTGGGGTTATTCCCTCCGAACAGGGGATTCTTTCAGTAGGGGACGGGGGAGAAGTGTGAGCAGAAAGGAAAAGGTATTTGTTTCCCGCTGGTTACAGCCACCCAAAGCCCTGATGTTCTTATCACCCTCCACCCAGGGATATGCTAAACAGCTGTAGTTAGCACCAAGCTATTTGGCGAATCCAATCAAGACACTTAGAAAGCAAAAGAGCATCAGAGAGGAAGAGCCGGATGCAGGAGTAATTGAGTGCGCGGAGGGTCCATGGATGCTCAGAAAGCGGGGCCCAACCCAATGCAAATGGCTCCTCACTGAAGAGGCATAATGCCCACCACTCTTCCCTGCTAATGGGCAATGATTGGCTGGAAATGTAATCAACAGCTCTGCCCCCAACATCTATCCCTAGCGAGGGATGATGGAAATCCATATTCATGAGAAAGCAAACCAGCCATGTTTACTGGGTGCAGAAAGGGGGCAGGGCTGGCCTGGGTGAGACTGAGGTCCTCGGAGAGGGATAATGAGGCTGGGAGCAGGGAAGCTGGTGGTGTTAGAGCCCCCGCCTCCCCCCGACCCTCCCCCACATATCTGCTCCTCCCCAGAGTGTACACACATCAGGTGAACCTGGGACTACAAAGAACTCCATGTGGCAAATCCATAATCTACCTGAGCAGAATTCCCCCAGTGACAGTGGCCTCCAGACGTCTATCTGGGTGCCTCCATCTCACAGCACCTTGTGTAAAAGCCCTCACACCCTTCCCTACCAACCCACCCTCTAAGAGCAGCATATCTACTCCATAGGTAGGAATAGACATGGAGCGAATGATAATACAAGGTACAGGTATAACACAGACATCTTGAAATCTATTTGGGGATGCCTCCATCATACACTGGGTTATCTAAGCTAAAAATAAAGGCTATCAGGCCTTGTGCCGGGTTGAATATTGTTTATATCAGTCAGCTTGGGCTACCATAACAAAATACCACAGACTGGGCAACCTAAACAACAAAAATTTATTTTCACATAGCTCTGGAGGCTGGAAGTCCAAGATCTAAGCCTCTCTCTTTGGCTTGTAAATACCCCCCTTCTGGCTATGTCTTCATGTGGTCTTTCCCGTCTGAGTGCACACTCGTGCTGTCTCCAATCTCCTCTTCTTATAAGAACACCAGTTATATTGGACTGGGGCTCACTCACATGATCTCACTTTAACTTTACCTTTAAAGGCTTTATCTCCAAAGTCATACTCTGAGGTGCTGGGGCTTAGGGTTTCAACATGTGAATTTTGAGAGAACACAATTCAGCCCATAACAGTGTTTCCCCAAAACTCATGTCCACAGGAACCTCAGAATGTGACATCAGTTGGAAATATGGTCTTTGCAGGTGTAATTAGTTAAGGTGAGGTGTCACTGGATTAGAGTGGGCCCTCAACTAACTCAATAACTGATGTTCTTAAAAGAAGAGGAGACAAATAGAAATACAGACCCACAGGGTGAACACCAATTGATGACGGAGGCAGAGATTGGAGTGATGCAGCTGTAGGCCAGGGAACACCAAGGATTGTCAGCAAACCACACCAAGTTAGGAAGTCAAGGAAGGCTTCTCTAGAGCCTTCACGGGGAGCATGGCCTAGCTGACACCTTGATTTCAGACTCCAGCCTCCAGAACTGCAAGAGAGTAAGTCTGTGTTGTTTTAAGCTACCTGGTCTGTGGTCCTTTATTACAGCAGCCCCAGGAAACTAATATGAGCATGATGACTGAACCACAGAGAACCCCCAAATCTCAGTGTATAATCAGATTATCACTGGAGCCAACCACCTGATGACAACAACACAAACAGGTCTGTATTTCTCTTCCTTCCTCTGCCTCCCAAGCCTCCCTCTGGTGAATGAGCCAGTAAGCAGTGACAAGGTTTTAGAAGATCCACAAGTGAGACAGCAGATCCTAGACATCTGGTCACCAGCTCTCTGCAGTCAGCACCCGAAGAAATACAGGGAGATAATCGTGTTCAATGAAGTCAGAAGTCCAAACTACAAACAACTCAAGCAGTCTTTTGGCTCTAGGCAGAGGTTTAGAGACCTGTACCAATCCACAATGACCCTCAGTGAAAGGAGAAAAATAAAGTCAAAACATTGAGTTTGTATAAAGCCAAATATGTTTAATTCGATGGACTCCCCATTTATTCTGAGAACATGTCCTTTTAATATCTTAGATGTCCTACCTACTATGAAATGATGGTAATAAGAGAGTGTAAGAATTTTTCTAATATCCATTCTTAGCAAAATTAAAAGCTGGCAATTCTTCGACTGGCCCCCAATTAAAAAAATTAAAATCCATGACCTGTTACTTCTTCCAAGAAGCCTCTCTACATTCCTCCCTCCTTTGGTATTGATGCATAAGTCCTGTGTTTCATTTTTTACTCACTTATATTTAGTTCTATAATTATTCCCTGATTCCATCCAAATAGATTGCAAATAGATCCTTATCTCCCAAGGAGAAGGACCATGACTCTTACATATTCTATTTCTATTTTTACATAGCACAGAGCAGTACACTCCAAAGGTGCCCAGAAAATGCTGATGAGTGAATAACAGAATAACCAGATAAAGTTGGTAAAAAAAAAAAAAAAAAAATCCAAGATATTTTCAGTGGGCCCAGGACAAAGCAGTAATTTATAAATTAATAATGAGGACTTGATAGCTTCTGAAGTCCCTTCCCACTACAGCTGTGTATGGTTCCTGTCTCTGGGTGAACTCCTGGGGTGAGAAACAGACCCCAAGTCAGTTGAAATGATAATGAAAAAGGGGGTACCCATGCCACAGGCCCAGAGAATTATGGAAGCTGCCATGCTGAAACTGGCCCAAATTATGAGGCAGCGTGATACATCACCATGATCCAACTTCACCCAAACCACCTTCATCCTTCGCATGGACGCACTAACCTCTAATGTGCTCAGAATCCTGGCCTTCCAAAAGATGAACACACCCTAACCCCCAAAACTTGTGAATATGTTACCTTACATGGCAAAAAGGACCTTGCAGCTGTGATTAAATGAAGGAGAGAAGGAACTGTGACAAGGGAAGCAGATGTCAGAGAGAGAAAGATTGAGAGATGCTGTGCTGCTGGCTTTGAAAATGGAGGAATAAGGCATGAGTTAAGGGGTGCAGGTGGTCTTCAGAAGCTGGAAAAGTCAAGGAAGTGGATGTTCCTCTAAAACCTCCAGAAGGGACGCAGCCCTGCTGCACCTTGATTTTAGGACTCTGAGTTCCATAACTGTAAATGAATGTATGTATGTTATTTTAAGCCACTAAAGTTGTGGCAATTTGTTTCAGCAGCAGCAAGAAATGAATACACCCTCCTCACTGGCCTCTCTGCTTCGGCCCTTGTCCTTCTCTGGTCTGTTTCTAAACATAAAGGCAAGAGCAATTCTTTTAAAACCGAAGTCACTCTTCTGCTGAACATCTTCCCGTGGTGCCCTATCTCAGAGTAAAATACAAAGTTCTGGGCTTCCCTGGTGGCGCAGGGGTTGAGAGTCCGCCTGCCGATGCAGGGGACACGGGTTCGTGCCCCCGTCCGGGAAGATCCCGCATGCCGCGGGGCGGCTGGGCCCGTGAGCCATGGCCGCTGAGCCTGCGCGTCCGGAGCCTGGGCTCCGCAACGGGAGAG
>NC_041217.1:32653817-32664061 GCF_002837175.3 Physeter macrocephalus
CAACAGGGAGAGGCCCACGTACCGCAAAAAAAAAAAAAAAAAAAAAAAAGTTCTTAGAAGCCCACAAGGTCCTGCCTGACCTAGCCATCCACCTTCTGAGGCTTCCTTTCATCCCACCACGGCCTTATTGGTCTCCTTGGGGCTCCAGGCAGCCTCCTGTCTCAGAGTCTTCACACTTGCTCTGCCCTTTGTTTAGAAGGCTCCTTCCCAGACATCAAGAGCTAGATTCCAACCTCCTTCATGTCTGCTCACATGGCACCTTCTCAGAGAGGCCTTTCTTGAGCACCCTGTTTAAAGCTGAAACCTCAAAACTGAAACCCCCTTCCACTCCCAGACTTCCCTCCGTACCTGATGTTCTCGAAGGCACTCAAACTCTCTGACATGGCTGAGTCAACGTAACCAGTGCTGATAACAAGTCATGCTAATCGCAGCTAAGTCCCTGGGTACACACCAAACCAGGCATTGTGGTCAGCGCTTTCCATGGATTAACTCAGTTAAGCAAATCACGGTGGCTGTTCACATAGGGCCCTGAAGGGTACTCAAGGAGCCACAAAATTCAAAATGTAGGATGGGAACTGCTGATTTCCGATGAAGGTCCCAGCTGGTTCAGGACAAAAAGAGGAAACTGTTCACTGGGCAAAACTGGTGTCATCACAAGAGCATGGATAAAATGGAATCGGAGCCAAGAGCCAGCCCTCCAGCTCTGGAAAGGGTCTGAACCATAGTAAGTATACAGTCAGAATCTGCTAATTCAGGTTTGGTTTTGTTTTAACAACAAACAAACTAATGTCACCTGCCCATATGGAAAGAGAAGGCCCACATTCAGAAACATGGAAAAGCTCAGAGAAATAGGAGACTTGGGCTGAAGAAGTCACACTCGTCAAAGCCTCCAAATTCCGCCCACCTTTTCTTGTCACAGGCCCGAGTGGTAGCTAAGAGTATAGATGACAACTAGACCAGTGCAAGAGGGCAGGGATGAGACGCGACGGGGGCTCAGTAAGGGGCCTATAAGAGCTCTTGTTCCCCAAGGATTCACAGACGGGGCAGTGTGACCAGCGGCACCCACGTGACTCTGTGACCAGATGTGGGGTGGGGGACTGCAGGAGGGCTCTCTCCTTTCTGACCCTCCTCCCATGGGCCTCATCTGGGGAGATGCCTTCTGAAGCAACGGAAACCCATCTACAACGAGCTCTCCTCCTCCACTCCTCTCACAGGCCTCAGCATCCCTGAGGGAGAAGAAGAAGGAATCCCCTTTGGAGGCCACCTTAAGGGTGGGGATTTTCCTTCGTTTGCAATTGTAATCACAGCAGTCACTCTAGTCAATAAACAAACAAGTGAAAAGACTCAGTGAGGTGTAAAAGTAGATTTGCACAGGGCAGACAACTGCGCATTCCATTTATTTACCTCTTCTAACAAACCGATACCTGGGGTGACATTTATTAATAAACGGCATTACCAGGTGCCTGCTATGTGACTCACAGAAATTAATTACCCAGCCCATGGTAAAACCATAACAAGCCTGCAGTGCTGTAACATTTGTGCTCACTGAAAATGAGATAAGTGCTGTGGGTGCAATTTGCATTCAATGCAGTGTATTAATTATCTTCAGTTCTCTTCATGATAAATATACCTGACTGAATCGCTCTCCTAATTTACCGGGTAATAGAGTCATAAGTGGATTCCCTCAGGTAACCAAGGGAAGGCGCTGAGTTGTGGACAAGATGGAGGCCCAACTCTCTTCCAGCTACTTCCCCAAGCTTCGCTCCTGTACTTCACTGCCTTGCATCATTCCTCGGAGTGCAGCGAAGCCAACCTCTTCTACTCACCAAGACTCCCAGCCTCAGGCCCTAACCCTTCCCCCTCCTCTTCCACCAGACAGGCTGACTATTCTAGAAACTCAGAGTGTGCTCAAAAACATGAAGTTAGAGGAGATATATTTCAATCCACTGAATGACTCTTCTGAACACTGAATGTCATCTCTGCAAAGAAGGGTCTTCTACTCTTCATTGCCCCCATATTAATTCAGGACTTAAATGCATTTGGTTCTAAATGAACATAAACTGAAACTTGTACTTCCATAACCATCAGGAAAATACAGATTGAAAGAGACTGGGCAGTTGCAGCAGATTAATGCTTGGGGATGATGGTTTGGAGAGAGGGCTCAAATGACAAACCCAAGATGAGATGTCCAGCAAAGCTGCTCGGTACCACCCAACAAGGAAAGCCTGCCTTTCAAGATGGCCAGAGGGAAACTGCATGATCAGTGATTAGGAACTGGAGCTCCCCGACCTTCCAGTGCTGGCACATCTGCAAAGCCATGCATTTTCCTCTTGCCTTCACGCACTGAGCAGCCCATGATGAAGGCGAGGAGACAGTTAATAATAATAATAATAATAGCAGTTACCATGAATTGAGGGCTTACCATGTGTCAGGCACCATGTGTCAGGACTTAACTTACATTATCTAAATTACTGCTCTTTAAGAAGCCTTCCCTGCTTTCTCTGTCTAAAGAACCCCCTCTTACACCTGAAACTAACACAATACTGTAAATCAACTCTACCCCAATAAAAATTTTAAAAATATTTTAAAAATAAAAAAGAACCCCCTCTTACCCCTCCCCCCACACAGTAACTTTTCAAGGCAGCACCTTGCTTGCTTCCTGGACGGCACTGTTCCAGCCTGTCATACCCTTGCCCGTTTGCCTGCCTCCCCTCCCTGATTAGCATACAAGCTCCGGAAGGTAGATAGAGTCCTAGCCTGTTCGTCTTCACCCCTACCCTGTGACCAGCACACAGTAGGGTACTCAACAAATACATATGGAATGAACACAAACTTATAATACTCTCCTGAAGTAAGCAGACCGAAACTCAATTTATGACCCAGACCGAGCGATGCACAAAACATGTTCTCAAATTAACAACTTTATAAGGTCTCCCACCCCACCCAGAGCACTCAGAGTGGCCAGGAATCCCATGTGATAAGGGCCAGTGGCACACAGAAGGCCTACTGTGAAATCCCATCTACTAGCTAGAGAGGAAACTCCAGCCTGATTCTAAGCTTCCTCAGAGTCCAAGGGAAGAGGATAGCACAGTTGTAAGTACCCATAACACAAAACCAACCAGGAGCCCAAGGGAAGCACAACTATTTCTCGTCCTCACACTGGAGAGAAATTTCTCCTGAGGACAGAGAAGACATTGTTCAATATCCAATCACACCCATGCAGTAAAGGAGGCTGCTGTCAGCCCACAGGCACTTCCGTGTGAATGAAAAAAGGACACACTTCTCCAGGCCAGCGTGACCAGGAGGGCACACGGCTCGGCAAGAGGTGCCCGGCTGGATTTCAGCCCTCGTTCGCCCCCTTAGGCGGGAGGCCTTGTACAGAACATAACATGCATCGGGCAGCCTTGCTGAGGACCTGCAGGTGACTGTCTCCTCCTAAAGCGTCTCATGTTAAAGTGCAATCTGGTAAAATCATCTCCATCGAGGTCCTTCGGATGCGGTCCTGGTCCTCTGGTAGATGTTACCACGACATCTAGGGTAACTCTGCTAGGTTGTACCTCGTTATGAAAAATGACAGCAACCGCTGGGTTTCTTCTAAGACAGGGGTGACATTTTATTTTAGCTAAATGAGCATAGTCTCCATTCTGGTAAAAAAAAAAAACCAAAAAACTGAACTCTTAATATATCACTTCCTCCCTGTTATGGACTGAATGTTTGTGTTCCCCCAAAATTCAGATTTTGAAGCCCCACCCCCAATGTGACTGTATTTGGAGATAGAGCTGTCTTGGAGGCTATTAAGGTTAAATGAGATCCTAAGGGTGGGACCCTGATCTGATAGGATTCATGTCCTTATAAGAAAAAACTGATCTATCTATCTCCTCACCATGTGAGGACTTGGCAAGAAGGAGGCTGTCTACAAGCTAAGAGAAGAGGCCTCAGAATGAAACCTACCTCGCCAGCACCTTGATCTTAGACTGCCAGCCTCCAGAACTGTGAGAAATAAAAATTTATTTTCATTAAAGCCACCTAATCCGTGGTATTTTGTTATGGCAGCCTGAGCTAAGACATTGCCCTTAATATCAATCATGTTTATCGACCTGGAAAATGGGCATCTTTGTACAAAAGGAGAATGCACAGTTGGTTGTTGAAGCCTAGAACTAGGAAAAGAGAAGAAAGACAAGCGGGCAAGAAATTATTTGTTCTCTGTTATATCCCCAGCAATTTCAATAGTGCCTGGCACATAACACACATTCAGTAAGTATTTCTTAAATGATGAAAATTGTAAATGATTATAAGGTAGCAGATAATAATAGCAGCTACATTTACTGAGCAATGAGCTAAGCTATATGTCATTACCTGTATACACTGGGCATTAAGCTAAACTCTTTACAAATCAGGAACAGAGCTTTAAGTACATCATCTAACTTAGTCCCTACCATAACTATCTGAGGTAGGTGTCGTTATTCCCATTTTACAGATGAGAAAACTGAAGCTCATCTGCACAAGCTCACAGCAGTAGCAAGGAGTGAAGTCAGTTAAGATTTGAACACAAGTCTGCTGACGTCAAAGCCCATGCTCTTAAACGCTCTACAAATCTGAAACAATCCAAAAAGTGGTATGGAAATCAGATGTCTGTAAAATAAATCTTAACTGAAATACACCAGGAGTATTTACTATTTAAAGGGAACTTGCAATCAATTCCAAGTTGTATATTTTAAAAAACTAACAAGGCTTTTTATGAAAGAGCACTCTCAGGTATTTATTTGTGATAAATATACCAGCTTCATTTTAACCCATGACACACCCATGATTCCAAAATCATTTTTATTTGGCTCTGCAATATAATGTGTGACATTTCCGCCAGGAGACTGACCTTCCTAGATTTCCCTCAGGCTAGTACCAAAATGGATTTGTACTCCCCAAAGCACACGAATGCGGAGAGGGAAAAGAAACAACAAACTTGAAACAAGTTTGCTGACAAGTCCACCTGATTAAACTTTTTCCAAAAAGATGCATAATGAACTCACATGGTGTTGTAAGGGTCAAAAAGATGATTTTTTATTGTTGTTGGGAAATTATCATCACTATGTTCCTTTAAATATAAGCAGAAAATCAAGTTTTCCCCAGGCAGCTCACCATTCCATCACATCATTTAAAATCACTGTGAATGAAAGCACAGAATAGCATATAAGGGTTCACTGACTTCATTGACTTTCCTGGTTGAATTACTGGGCTCAAATAGTAATTATGCACTGTACATCTTTAAGATCTATTCTTGTCCCCATTTCAAACGCAGAAACACACCATACAGAGGTCAGGTGAGTGGACTGAGCCTGGGGGCAGGGGGGACTTGCAGACATTCTGTCCAACTCTTGACCGAATTTGAGTATCACTCAGAATTAATCTTTTAAAATCGCTCCCATTCTTCAGTGCCCGTTTCATGTTATACAAAAAAAAAAAAAAAAAATTACTCAACTGAATGCCATAATACTCTGCTTACATCATTTGGGGCAATTCATGTGGCAGAAACAACATTCAATGGGCCTATATTCCCCCACTGTATTGATAGTTTCCGTTGCTGTTAATGAAGGAAACTTGGAGAGAAAAGAAAGTCCCTGTGGTCAAAAAAGCTAGTGAAAATAAGTTTTACTTAAGCAAGTGTCTTTATAGCAACATTTCTCAGCTCTAATAGGCTAAGAGGCATCTTAAGACCCCAGGTCAGGGACTCCTGATATCATGTACCTCTAATGCGTTTGACAATAGGACACTCTTTAACCAAGAACCTAAGGTTTCCTGTTCCATAGCCAAGGTTTTAGGAAACACTGTTTCAGGGAGTACATCAAATACACTAGGCTTTGAGCAGGTTACAATTTACTTGAGGGGTGTTATGAGTTGAATCATCTTGCCTAAAAAGAAATGTTGAAATGCAAACCCCTGTTATCTGCAAACGTGACGTTATTTGGAAATAGGGTCTTTACAAATGTAATCAAGTTAAGAAGAGGTCGTTAGGGTGGGCCCCTAATTCAATATGACTAGTGTCCTTATAAAAAAAGAAGGTCATGTAAAAAGACAGAGATACACAAGGAGAAGACACATGAAGACAGAGGCAGAGACTGGAATTATGCCACCAAAAATCTAGGAAGCCTGGAAGAGGCACAAAAGGATCCTCTTCTAGAGACTTCAGAGGGATCATGGCCCTGCCAACTCCTTAGTTTCAGATTTCTAGCCTCCAGAATAAATTTCTGTTGTTTTAAGCCACTTGGTTAGTGTTACTTTGTTATGGCAGCCTAGGAATCTAATATGGGAGGATGAGACACATGATTGACCAGCTACAAAATGGAGACTAAATAACACAGCAAGAGGGGAGGATGGAAGGAGGTGGTGTAGACGGGTGTCCAAAAAGGATTACAGATTCAGCTTTGTCTATATTCAATATCCTGTAATAAACCATAATGGAAAAGAATATGAAAAAGAATATATATAACAATCACTTTGCTGTACAGCAGAAGTTAACATAACATTGTAAATCAACTATACTTCAATAAAATAAATTTTTTTTAAAAAGGATTATAGATAACAAAGATGCAAGGCTTGAGAAGAAAAGAGCTCTCTGGTGGCTGGGGTGATTAAAGATGGCTTCCAGGAGAAGGTGGGAGAGGTGGGATCTGGATTATCAGAGGAGCTAACACTCACACACACACACCACACACACACCACACACACACACCACACACACACACACACACACACCACACACACACACACACACACACATACACACACACACCCTGATGGAGTCACTAGAATAAATTGAACCCCGCTTCTGAGAGATTTCTCCCCTGGACAGCTCAGTGGTCATCTCTCTGCCTTGAAGGCACCATGTAAAGCCTAGTAATCGCTCATAGATTTTCCCAAATGAGTTTTAGAAAACACATGCAATTCCCATTTTTGTGAGTTTTGGATTTCTGGGTCAGCTTGCATATCATGAAAAGAACATCTAAATAAGAACAGCTAAAACAATTAATAATTCTAGATCAAACCAGTTAACACAACCATCTCGTTTCAATAGGAAAACCCAGAGTAAGAAAATATCTCTGAAAATTTGGAGTAAAAAATCTCCATTGAATGAAATAGCAGCGAAGGTTTGCATGGGGGAAAGGAAAGAAATCACAAGAACCTTAACTTTTAGCATGAAATGCATCTGTTAAATAGACCTACTAATGGTGTTATTGTAGCTAAAAACAGCGACTTGAAAATGCTGTGTACATTATTACTGTCATTATCCACCAACTGTAAGAATGCTATGTTAAAACTAACTCAAAACACCTCGAGAAAGGTAATTGCTACTAATGGATCTGAAGTGTGCAAAATTGGACTTCATTACCTTGTCCTCACATTGTGGGGCTGGGGAAGCTGCTCGAGATGGTGGTTGGTAGGCTCACTCGTCTTTCCATCAGGACAGAGGTTTGAGGAGAGGGCCGGGCTCGCTTTCATTCTGTAGTGCAGGGAAATTCCACACTGCAGAGTGTTACCGGCAAGTGTTTACCGGGCAAAGCCAAGGGAAGGAGATGGAGTTTTAGCACCATGCTCCAAACTCTGCCAAGCTGATTCTGTGGCGGAGGAAGGGACTGGAAATACCATAGAATCTTCCTATGCTGAAGATCTTCCAGGTGCCAATTTGTCAGATCAATTGCCACCAAAATGAGTTGACCCTGAAATTTTGTAGAATAACTCAGAATCCAGGGTTATACAAGCCAAATGGTCACCTCGAGTTATCTTCTACTCCCAGACACCCATGCCCCTGAGAAGAGAGTGACCCAGCTCCGGTCTGCTCTGGGGTGATGCCACCCCAGCTGTCTCGGTGCACCACACACTTCTTCCTGACACTTGGCCTAACTTCCTTCAGCTGTAATAACTGCTCTTACTCTGAGCTGAGTTCCCCATCTTCTCACCTCACATATCCCCTAAATTTCCCTTATCCCATACTAATTGATAATTTAAAAAAGAAAATCAGTCCTTAAATGTTTCCCAAACTTTCAAAACGAACGTCCCCAAACAGTACATGCATCTTAACACAAAAGCTTCCCTCTTCTGCCCAACTCTCCACCACCAACCCCACGCACACCAAAAAAAAAAAAAAAAAAAAAAAAAAAAAAAAAAAAAAAAAAGCAAAAAATCCAAGGAAGCTGATTTCGAGCAGGAATTTCAACCTCTTTTCTCACTAGGAGTTTGACAACTTAGAGGAAATGTCCCTTCTTTTTTGTGGCCAAAATAAAGGAGGACAAGGAGGGCCAAGTGACCAGAAACTGCATAGGTAATCTCTGACCTAAAGAGCTGCCGAAATTCTAAATTAAAAAAAAAAAATTTTTTTAAGTCCTAGTTTGGGATTAACACATACACACTACGATATATAAAACAGAGGACCTACCAATAGCACTAGGAACTATACTCAATATCTTGTAATAACCTATCATGGAAAAGAATCTGAAAAAGAGTATGTATATATAATATATATATAACTGAATCCCTTTGCTGTACACTTGAAACTAACACAACATTGTAAATTAACTCTACTGCAATTTAAAGAAAGTTCTTCATGTATGTGAGTAATTTCATCCCAGCCCCAATGGCTCTGGGTGAGCAGGACCCCAAGCGCCCTTGCTAGTCTGTGACCTTGAAGCTCTGAGTGACTTTGCCCCCATCTCTTCACAAAAAGACTGAGAAGCAGAGACCCAAATGGTCTTCTGGTTCCCAGGGGGTGGGGCTTCAAGCTGGCAAAGAGCACGGGGTGGAGGGGGTGACCGCAGGGGACAGATAAATGCACCACAAGATGAAATGCTGCTGGGGGAAGAAAGCTGGCAAACAGTCTGACTTTTAAAACAATTGTTTTATATGTAACCCCAATATAGATAATATAACTTATTTCATCGTTTATTTATTTCTTTGTTTATTCAAGAATTACTTATTTAGCATCTCCTAGCAGCGTTACTGTTCTAACAGTACCTACAAACAAGAAGACAAAGGTGCCTGGTGCATAGATTAAAAGCATACAATGAGGGACTTCCCTGGCAGTCAGTGGTTAAGACTCCGTGCTCCCAATGCAGGGGGCACGGGTTAGATCCCTGGTAGGGGAACTAAGATCCCACATGCTGCACAACAAGGCAAAAAATAAATAAGAATCAAAACACCTTTAAAAAAACATACAATGAATACAGAACTTAGGGAAGGCAGATAATAAACATATCTATATGTCAGGCCTTGATCATTTTTCGAATGAAGAATAATTTAGTAGGAAAGGATAACAAGGTGGGAATTCCCTGGTGGTCCAGTGGTTAGGACTCTGTGCTTTCACCGCTGAGTGCGCAGGTTTGATCCCTAGTCGGGGGACTAAGATCCCCCGAGCCGTTCGGCGCGGCCAAAAAAAAAAAAAGAAAAAGAAAGAGAGGATGAGAAGGTGAAGTGCTCTTTTAAAATGGGTGCTCAGGACATGCAAAAAGCACCGAAAGAAAGTGAGATATCTGGGGGAACAGACTTCTGGGCAGAGGCAGAGAAGTGCAAACGCCTTGAGAAGACCACAGAGGCCAGGGGAGCGGAGCACAGTCCAGGAGGAGAGTAAGATAGATGACATCAGAGAGCAATACGTGGTTGCGCTTTATAACCTCAGGGAGGACATGGGATTTTATTCTGAGGGAGATTAGAAGCCGCTGGAAGGTTTGAGCTGAGGAGGGATAAGGTCTGAGCTGTTTTATGAAAAGGATCACAATGGTTGCTGTGTGGAGAGTAGATATCCCAGGGACAAGGATGGCCGTGGGAGGCCAGTGAGAAAGCCACGGCAGCAATCCAGGGGAGAGACTCGGGGGGAGAGAAGTGGTCAGATTCCAGGTGTGTTTTGAACAAGAGGCCAACAGGAACTGCTCGTGGGTGGGAGGAAGGGGATGAGAAGGAACCAAACACGACTGGCTGGAGTGACTAGAAGAACCGGCGAAGTCGGCAGACCTGCGGTCCAGTCCTGCTCCACCACCAACAGCGTGACCTTGCACAACCTCTCTGGGTCTTCATGTCAAAAGTGAGATGGTTCGGGCTTCCCTGGTGGCGCAGTGGTTGCGCGTTCGCCTGCCGATGCAGGGGAACCGCGTTCGCGCCCCGGTCTGGGAGGATCCCACGTGCCGCGGAGCGGCTGGGCCCGTGAGCCATGGCCGCTGGGCCTGCGCGTCCGGAGCCTGTGCTCCGCAACGGGAGAGGCC
>NC_041217.1:32664228-32666278 GCF_002837175.3 Physeter macrocephalus
CAGTGGTTGCGCGTCCGCCTGCCGATGCAGGGGAACCGGGTTCGCGCCCCGGTCTGGGAGGATCCCACGTGCCGCGGAGCGGCTGGGCCCGTGAGCCATGGCCGCTGGGCCTGCGCGTCCGGAGCCTGTGCTCCGCAACGGGAGAGGCCACAGCAGAGGGAGGCCCGCATACCACAAAAAAAAAAAAAAAAAAAAAAAAAAAAGTGAGATGGTTGGACTAAAATTTTCTAAACTTCTTGTGGACTCGACATTTTTCACTTCATTTTTGGCATGAAGTAAGAGTATAAAGCAGATCATTTTTTAAAATTAAATTTATTTATTTATTTACTTATTTTTGGCTGCATTGGGTCTTTGTGCGCGCGGGCTTTCTCTAGTTGCGGTGAGCGGGGGCTACTCTTCGTTGCGGTTTAAAGAAAGTTCTTCATGTATGTGAGTAATTTCATCCCAGCCCCAATGGCTCTGGGTGAGCAGGACCCCAAGCGCCCTTGCTAGTCTGTGACCTTGAAGCTCTGAGTGACTTTGCCCCCATCTCTTCACAAAAAGACTGAGAAGCAGAGACCCAAATGGTCTTCTGGTTCCCAGGGGGTGGGGCTTCAAGCTGGCAAAGAGCACGGGGTGGAGGGGGTGACCGCAGGGGACAGATAAATGCACCACAAGATGAAATGCTGCTGGGGGAAGAAAGCTGGCAAACAGTCTGACTTTTAAAACAATTGTTTTATATGTAACCCCAATATAGATAATATAACTTATTTCATCGTTTATTTATTTCTTTGTTTATTCAAGAATTACTTATTTAGCATCTCCTAGCAGCGTTACTGTTCTAACAGTACCTACAAACAAGAAGACAAAGGTGCCTGGTGCATAGATTAAAAGCATACAATGAGGGACTTCCCTGGCAGTCAGTGGTTAAGACTCCGTGCTCCCAATGCAGGGGGCACGGGTTAGATCCCTGGTAGGGGAACTAAGATCCCACATGCTGCACAACAAGGCAAAAAATAAATAAGAATCAAAACACCTTTAAAAAAACATACAATGAATACAGAACTTAGGGAAGGCAGATAATAAACATATCTATATGTCAGGCCTTGATCATTTTTCGAATGAAGAATAATTTAGTAGGAAAGGATAACAAGGTGGGAATTCCCTGGTGGTCCAGTGGTTAGGACTCTGTGCTTTCACCGCCGAGTGCGCAGGTTTGATCCCTAGTCGGGGGACTAAGATCCCCCGAGCCGTTCGGCGCGGCCAAAAAAAAAAAAGAAAAAGAAAGAGAGGATGAGAAGGTGAAGTGCTCTTTTAAAATGGGTGCTCAGGACATGCAAAAAGCACCGAAAGAAAGTGAGATATCTGGGGGAACAGACTTCTGGGCAGAGGCAGAGAAGTGCAAACGCCTTGAGAAGACCACAGAGGCCAGGGGAGCGGAGCACAGTCCAGGAGGAGAGTAAGATAGATGACATCAGAGAGCAATACGTGGTTGCGCTTTATAACCTCAGGGAGGACATGGGATTTTATTCTGAGGGAGATTAGAAGCCGCTGGAAGGTTTGAGCTGAGGAGGGATAAGGTCTGAGCTGTTTTATGAAAAGGATCACAATGGTTGCTGTGTGGAGAGTAGATATCCCAGGGACAAGGATGGCCGTGGGAGGCCAGTGAGAAAGCCACGGCAGCAATCCAGGGGAGAGACTCGGGGGGAGAGAAGTGGTCAGATTCCAGGTGTGTTTTGAACAAGAGGCCAACAGGAACTGCTCGTGGGTGGGAGGAAGGGGATGAGAAGGAACCAAACACGACTGGCTGGAGTGACTAGAAGAACCGGCGAAGTCGGCAGACCTGCGGTCCAGTCCTGCTCCACCACCAACAGCGTGACCTTGCACAACCTCTCTGGGTCTTCATGTCAAAAGTGAGATGGTTCGGGCTTCCCTGGTGGCGCAGTGGTTGCGCGTTCGCCTGCCGATGCAGGGGAACCGCGTTCGCGCCCCGGTCTGGGAGGATCCCACGTGCCGCGGAGCGGCTGGGCCCGTGAGCCATGGCCGCTGGGCCTGCGCGTCCGGAGCCTGT
>NC_041217.1:32666519-32671219 GCF_002837175.3 Physeter macrocephalus
TTTTAAAATTAAATTTATTTATTTATTTACTTATTTTTGGCTGCATTGGGTCTTTGTGCGCGCGGGCTTTCTCTAGTTGCGGTGAGCGGGGGCTACTCTTCGTTGCGGTGCGCGGGCTTCTCATTGCGGTGGCTTCTCTTGTAGTGGAGCATGGGCTTTAGGTGCATGGGCTTCAGTGGTGGTGGCACGCGGGCTTAGTTGCTCTGAGGAACGTGGACCTTCCCGGACAGGGATCGAACCCGCGTCCCCTGCATTGGCAGACGGACTCTTGACAACTGCGCCACCAGGGAAGTCCCCAGATCATTTTTTAAATACTCAGGCATTACATCTGTGTTCTTATGGTTCAAATAATTCTCTTTCAAACACCTATACTGTCATCATCCCTTTCAGTTGCCTCTTCTTCCATTTTTAATTAATCCAGCTCTGCCCGATCTCCAGTTGTCAAAGGCTTTGCTCTGTATTGTTATCAACTTTATGAAAACTTGGATCTTCTGCAAGATTTGCACATTTACTTTGCAATCTATTTATATTTTATTTGCATTAGGGTTGTCAAATGTTTCCAATACCCTGAAATTAGCTGAGACGGACTGAGAGCCGAAAATGTTAAAGATATTGACCCAGTGGGCAGGGTTAAAACTCCGGTGTTAAACAGGGAGGGGTGTTTGAGTGGAGGCTGATTTCATAAGTGGTCACATTATTACTGAGAATTTCCTTGTTAGAATGGCTTTTCCTTCCATATGCAACTGGGGACTCAGATAATGAACACTCAGAGAACAAAAGGATCCTTACCCCAATAAACAGCTTTAAAAATTTCCCATAATGGGTCTGAGATGTCTTTTAGCAGATAGGCATGGCGTTTTAACGTCTAGGTCCAAATCTGTGTGTGTGTGTGTGTGTGTGTGTGTGTGTGTGTATAATTATGAGCACCTAATATTCTGTGGGTCCCAATAGAGAAAATATTTTGGAAAATCGGTCCCTAGACTTATCATATTTATCATATAGACACAGAGATAATAAGGATGAAGAAAAATGTAAAAGCACATTTCCTATTTTTCTTTGGAAATAAATTCATTTTTCTTTTTAATTTTTGGCAAGAGCCCACTGTCGTTATACAGCCCTTTACTACTCAAGGGTGGCACAGTACTTGACTTGCTGCCCTCTGTACCATGAGAAGTTCCCAGGCAAGTCCTGTGCCCTCTAGAATGAGAGAGCCTGGGGGAACCAGGAGAGTCAGGCTGACAGAAGAACAAAGGGAGACGGGAAACCAGTAATGACCAGGTAGGTCCTGCTAGGACTCCCCTTGCCCTGTTTACCATTTCCCTTGAGTTTCGTGGTGCAGATTCTATGGGGAACCCATCCCAGAGTCCCAGCCAAGAAGGAGCCCCTTTGGAGATCCTGCAGGTCTTCACACCACTTCTCCTGAAGCAGTTGACAAGGAAAGGTGGCATTCCTCCTGCTCCATCCTAGGTGGACTAAAAAAAAATCAAAAAACTTAGAGGAACCAGAGGAGACACATTCATATCATTCCCATTTGCTAGTTTCAGCTTTTTAAGACAAGAGAAAATTCTGTGTAAGACAATAGACTCTGGGACCTAATAAGAATAAGCAAAGTTTTACAGAGCAGCCAGAGGAATCAGCTAGGGAAAGAGAAACATAAAAGGAGATGGTGCTCCATTAACACCTTTAGTTTCCTTGAAAACACATGTCACAGGGATGAAGCATATAGTTAGTTCTGCAGGACTCATCATGATCAAAACCTACATCCTTCTTATGGGAGTGTATGTGAGAAAGAGCCGATTAGCAATTACCTCTATTGCTTGAATTAATCCGGCACTAACTGAACAGTCACGTTAGGTCAGAGATGGAAATGTGAAGACAATAATGTGCCTCCACTTCCCTGACCCACCAGACACACACACACACGCACGCACGCACAGACGCACGCAGGCATCCCGTGACAGACACCGCTAAATGATATCGATAGTTCCATGTGAGCTGCAGCATCAGCACTTGGTAGAGTGCCTACTGCAGTGTTTTGTAAATATCTGTTGAATGAATGAATCACTGCACTCTTCCTCCCTGAGCCTAGATGCTGCCTTAGGGCCCTGCTCAACAAAGCAATTGAATTCTAAGAAGTTTACTACCAATCAAATAGCCACGGCACACAAATTTAAACCTGCCTCTGGTTCCTATACAAAAAGCTAAATGATAACACTCTCCCTTTAAGTGATGCGATTTGTATAGAAAATTTAGGTAGATTCCTGGGTTACTTTGAGCTCCATCATGACATCCAGGTTAATCTGATGTTGTTGTTTTCACCGTGAGGCATACAGCTTCACAGATTTGTAAACAACAAATTCAGTTTGAAACATAAAGCCTAAATAATGGATGCTCTCATAAGTCACTATTTGTCGGTGCTGCTTGCACATATTTAATAATCATGTTTTCCTCTAATTACTGTGTTTGGACTATATTTTAAGATCTCTTTTTTTGGTAATTCAGGTAGACATCATAATGCTCAACAATATTTCCAGTTCTCTCTCCTTCCTGAACATACAGACAATCACATTTTCCCGACCCCAGGCAATCAGGTGAGGTCATGTGCTTAGTTTTGACCCAAAGGCTATAACTGTGTGTCACTTCCAGGTGGAAGCACTTAAGAGAAGATGCTCAATTTTCTGCACACTCATCACCTGCCTTGGTCATCCTGAAATCATGTCTTAAGATCAAGGTGCCATAAAATCCAAGCAGACTGGACTGTTGAGTCGTACCCCATTGGATGACAGCTACCTGAGTGAGAAATAAACCTGATTATGTAAAGGCACTAAGATTTTGCTGCTATTGGTTACTATAGCATTACCTAGCTTACCGTAACACAGTAAAGATGAGGTCAGTTGTGATGGAATACCTGTCCCCTGATCTCAGTCCAGTGCAATGTAAGAGCGGCAACCAGATTCTCAAAAGTTACAGGGTCGGGCTTCCCTGGTGGCACAGTGGTTGAGGGTCCGCCTGCCGATGCAGGGGACACGGGTTCGTGCCCCGGTCCGGGAAGATCCCACGTGCCGCGGAGCGGCTGGGCCCGTGAGCCATGGCCGCTGAGCCTGCGCGTCCGGAGCCTGTGCTCCGCAACGCGAGAGGCCACAACAGTGAGAGGCCCGCATAATGCACAAAAAAAACAAAAAAACAAAAAAAAAGATTTTGCATTATTTCAGCTGTTTCCCAAAGACAGGTTCCAGGAAAGAAGACTGTGGCTTTACAGTATTAGTAACAGCAAAAATGGGAAATAGTCTAAGTGATCAGCTAAAGAGAAATTCATTAAAAAACAAACAACAACAGCAACAAAAACAGGAGACACCCATGAAATAGAATGTTATGGGTAAAGCAAAATGGTGTTTTCAAAGAATGTCTCAAAGGATGTGGAAATAACTTACAATATAATGTCAGGTGAACAAAAAGATGCAAAATTTTCTAAACAGAATCATATCAGTTTTACATAACAACACATGACATGCATAAAAAGACTAGAAGGAAATATATTAAAAATGTTACCAGTGACTGTCTCTGAGTGATGGGTTATGGTGATCTTTATTTCTTCTTCAAAAGTGTCAAAATTTTTTCACGTTCTCAGTAATGAATATATACAATTTTAAATCAGAGGAAAACTTTTATTTTAAACAAACTAAATTTGTACCAGGGCTTCAGTGATTTTATTATTCCAGGGTATGTTCTGGGGGTGAGGAAAGCTTTGGCTCAACCCTCCCTACGGCCTAAATGCAATCCTAGACAACAGTCATAAATGTGCAATATGATGGCTCTGCTGAAAGGATGTTGTATTTTTATATTTTTCAGTTGATATATTAATTAAATAAAATACGATTATAACACTGTTCAGAGCCTTGTTGCTAAATTATTTATAAAAATCTTTTGGTAATATAAGGCTATGATACTATTAGCTCATTTGAAATCCAGGGATTCTTAAGATTATTCAGCATGGCTGGGAGGAAGGTGCTGGATCCGCCAGGCCTCTGGCACATCCTACACCGGACTTTGTCAGGAGGAACACAGCCCTGTTTGGAAAAGAGCCCTACCCAACCTCCACACTGCAGTCCTAGGGCTGCCCCTGCACCGCAGGCCACGGTGCAGGCATCCAAGCAGGCATGAAATCTGCTCTAATGCCCAAGACTCCGCAGAACTGGAAGGAGTCTAGGATGGCATCAAGTTTCCAGGGTTGCTTTAGGAGTGGGGGGAATCTCAAAGGTCAGTTTCGGTCTGGAAAATCTTGAGAGGAATCGTGAAGGGAATACTAGAAGTTGCTCCTGGGGCTTCCAAATAGGTTCAAGCTCCCAGGTACAAAGCAAGGACTTCTTTAACTTCTCCTCTCCCTCCCATCCTGGAGCAGACTGGGAGCTCATAAAATGGAGGGCCCTCTGCTCATGCTGCGGCCTGCTTGCCGAGGACCAGCCAATCAACTAGTTCTTACTGGGCAGCCAGCACAGGCCAAGTACAGGCAGGGCACTGCCCAACATTTGAGGTAAACAAAGCAGAAAAGGCATATAATCTAGTGCTTCTCAAACTTTCTAAGTGTGCATGCACATCACCAGGGGATCTTGTTAAAAGTACAAATTCTGGGGCTTCCCTGGTGGCGCAGTGGTTGAGAGTCCGCCTGCTGATGCAGGGGACGCGGGTTCGTGCCCCGGTCC
>NC_041217.1:32671290-32697056 GCF_002837175.3 Physeter macrocephalus
AGCCTGTGCTCCGCAACGGGAGAGGCCGCAACAGTGAGAGGCCCGCGCACCGCAAAAAAAAAAAAAAAAAAAAAAGTACAAATTCTGTCCCAATAGATCTGGGGTAGGGCCTGAGAGTCCAATAAGCCTCCAGGTGAGGTCGATACTTCTAGCACTTGGAAAATATTTTAAGTATCAAAGGTCTAGTGGGAGGGGGAAAGAGTCCAGTGGGCAAAACACATACAAAAAAATAAGTTACTAATATTGAATACCTAGAGTGTGCCAAGCAGTAGGAGAGCATATCACATGAGTTCTATCCCTGAGTTTCTCCCAGCCTGGATCTTAGTAACAGGTGTCTGGAGGGACACTGAAGCCACTGGGACAGATAGGAGGTGCCTATGGTCAAACCTGTGCCCACGTGTGGATGGGCCACAGTTAGAGCAATTGGCATGTTAATCTTCCACCAAACCTCAACCCTACCGTTGGGCGCTCACTATGAAGATATGATCCAGTAACCTCAGGAACTGAGGCTTAATCCATAAGGAAACCACAACAGGAATATAAGTATTACAAACGGGTCTTTAGATCACTTCTTAGGTCCCTTCCAATCCTAGGAACCTATGAACATAACAGATGTAGAAACCTATAAATAGCCATTAGCCAACTTCTGGCCAAGTAGAAACATCGTAAAAGCATAGATGGGCAAAGCATGTTATTCCTAAGCAAGGTTTATAATGAAATTAAACATCTTTCATGTTAGAGACTTTTTTCTGATGTCCATTCACATTGAGAGTGAAGGGCTCAGAAGTTGATTGGAAGCTCTGTGTGGGAGGACAGGCTTATCTACTGGGCGAATCTCAGGCCCTACGCCAGATCTACTGAAACAGAATTTGCATTTTTAACAAATCCCCAGGTGATGTGCATACACAAAAGTTTGAGAAGCATTGAACTACATGCCTTATCTGCCCTGTTTGCCACTGCATACCCAGGGCCATGACAATGCTTGGCATCTACTAGCTGCCTAGTAAGTATTTCCTGACTGGCCATTATATGGACTGTAATTTATAATGAAATTATATGCTAAATTTTAATTTTAAAAGCAGCACAACTGTTGAACTCAATAGCTAGAAGTTCTAAGGCACCAAAGGGCCTGACATTCTTTCTGGTGGCACTGTCATATTAGCAGGACATCGGAGCTTTGCTACCTTAAAGCTATCTCTGCTTCCTACTAAAACCCTGCTAAAATAATAAGCAAAGGAATATACAAAGGACAGAGAAAACAGGAGAGGAGAAGACAGCATACAACAGATGTTTCCAAATATTTGGGGAATGGAAGGTGGATGCATGAGTGATAACTGGCTCAGCAGAGTGGAAAAATATGAAATCTAAGAACCATAGAGAGGATGCCCTGAAATGGGGTTGCTTCACCGTAGAGGCCCAGAGAGGCTCAGGGACCTTCCTCAGGAGGCAGGGTGAGGGTGGAGCTGGAAGGGGAGGATTGGCTGCTCCCTAGCCCTACCCGTGGCAGCCTGGAAACCACTCTTCCACAACCCAGCGAGCCCTGGGAGGTTTATTCTTTGTATAATTAGATCAGAGAGGCTCTGGAGAAGACACCAGTCACTACAGAGGGATGAGATAAGATGCTTTACTGAAACAATGGCATTAGGTAAACATTGACACGATCCCTGCTGCCTCCGCTGCCTCCACCGCTGACAGCCAGGCTTATATACCCTAAGGACGCTGATTCTTCTCTGAAGAATCTGACCTAAGAGAGACGACCAAAGATGCTGACCTGGGATGCATCCCCAGGGGGATGACCTGCCCCCATCAATCACCCTTCAGTGAAGTCTACTGACAGATAAGCCTTGCCCAACACACAGAGCTGGCACCAACCTCTAAGAGCTTCAGTTTTAGTAAACAGGTGTTAGAGGAAAGTCTTCACCACAAAATACGGAAAATAAATCAAGGGAAACTTGGAGCAGATAGCCGCAATATTTCCGTTCCCATATTTTCCTTAAAACTTTGCTCCTCCTTCCATTGAGAGGTGGGGTTTGTGTTCTCTTCCCTTGAATCTGGGTGGCACTCCAACTAACAGAGTCACACTGTTCAATACGGGAGCTGGTGGCCAGCAAGCCCATGTGGCTATCGAGCATCTGAATTGTGGCTACTGCAACTGAAGAACTGAAATAATCATTTTATTCAATTCTAAATCATTTAAATTAAAAAACTGAAGTAGTATAAAATATTTTGCTAGTAACTTGATTGTTTGGATAAGACTGTATTTCCCATTAACTATTGAAAATTTTGCATCTGAAAAATATTTAGCATTTGAATTGAGATGTGCTATAAGTATAAAATCTAAACTGGATTTTGAAGACAGTTTGAAAAACAAGAATAAAATATCTCATTAATAGTTTTATATTGATTACATATTACAATGATATTTTGAATATATTAAATACAATATTAGTAAAATTAATTTCACCTATTTCTTTTTACTTTTTTTTAAACACATGATTATATTTTAATACACAACCAAAATATCTTTTTACTTTTTTAATGTGGGTACTAGAAAGCTTAGGATTACACCTGTGGCTCACAATTATATCTCAGTTGGAAAGCACTGCAATAGAGTAAAGAGGAATGACTCTATGTGACTTCTGAGGCTAGGTAATAAAAAGGATCCGGCTTCCACCCAACTCTCATGCTCTCGGGACATGCACCCTAGAAGCCCTGAATCATCACATAAAAGTCTGCTGTCCCTGAAGCTGCCATCCTGGAAGGAACATATGTTGCTAGAGAGAGATGCCCCAGGTGCTTGAATCTTCCCAACCCAGACACCAGACATGCAAGTGAGAGAGCCTTCAGACACTTCCAGCCTAGGTGATGCTGAATGGACCAAAGATGAGCTGCACCTGCTGAGTTCTGCTCAGTTGAAGGTTCATGAGCAAACTAAATGCTATTATAAGCCACTAATATTGGGGGGTGGATGAGCTGCACCTGCTGAGTTCTGCTCAGTTGAAGGTTCATGAGCAAACTAAATGCTATTATAAGCCACTAATATTGGGGGGGGGGGGGGTGGGGATTTGTGACATAGCACTAGATAACCAGAACAGAGGGAATCATGCTAGAAACATGAAAAACAAAAAACTAAAACTACAATTCCTCTCTCCTTACAGAGATAAATATATATAAATATATCATTAATAAAAATAAGAATAGGATGTTATCAAATAGGTGTATCCAAAGAATAAGATTCTTGAAAATTAAAAAGATCACTGCTGAAAGAAAACTCAACAGAAAAACTGAGATTAAGCTGAAGAAATGTCCAAAAAAAGAATAAAAAGAAAATAGAAAAGAAAAAAAAGGTTTAATCTTGCAAAAAAGCCCAAACCTAGCTAATAGGAATTCTTGAAAGAACAGCAAACAGAAGAAATATACAATAGTCTCTAGGCTAAAGGACATGAGTTTCCAGACTGAAAGGTCTACTGAGGGCTCATCATTGGGAAACTGAGAAAAAGCCACATGACTGGGAAATTCAGAATAGGAGGAACTGAGAAAAGATCCTAAAAGCTTTCAAAGAGGGAAAAAGAGTTGCCTCATTCTTGCTCGGCTATTCCTCCTACATCTTCACCAGACCCTCCTTCCTCTCCTCCACTGCTCCTTCTTAAACATATCTTTCTCACTGGACAATATCTCCTCACAATGGTTTTTAAAAGGAGGTGGGAATGAAAGTAATCCCAAGGTCAATGGATTTATAACTTTACTCCTTAGTCAAAAGTAGTAGGAAAGATGAAAGTTCACTGAAGAATTAAGGATTGTCCTCGGAACATATATTCTGGGGCTCCTCAGTCTCTATCAATTTATTTATTTATTTATTTATTTATTTATTTTTATTTATTTTTTTTTGTGGTACGCAGGCGTCACACTGTTGTGGTCTCTCCCGTTGCGGAGCACAGGCTCCGGACGCGCAGGCTCAGCGGCCATGGCTCACGGGCCCAGCCGCCCCGCGGCATGTGGGATCCTCCCAGACCGGTGCGCGAACCCGGTTCCCCTGCATCGGCAGGCGGACGCGCAACCACTGCGCCACCAGGGAAGCCCTATCAATTTATTTTTGATCCATATATTTTGTCAAATATATGGATCAAAAATTGACCGTGGATGGATATAAAAAGAGCATAAATACTAGAAAAGATCTCTTAGCAGTTCTCCCTGAAATCTCTCATGTCAAAATTGAGTGGCCAAAAATCCAATTCTATAAAATGACGCTATTCTGATCTCAGACTATTAAGTATCTCACCTTCCAGGACTACTCTGATCTCCCTGTAAAGATATCGCAACTGCCTTATCTACCTTCTGTGTTGGTGTTCTTAAACCTGAGGTGTACCTCTTGGAAGTAACCTTATCAGGTACCATTAAATACAAATACTGCAGTGAAATTCCAAGGAATTACCCCCACTGGATTCATGATTCCCAAGATATCATACACCCACATCCTAGGCTTCCATACTGACAGGAAATCTAAAACTGAAACTCCCTCAAGATTCTTCTGAAGCAAATGGCATCACAAAGGAGACACTTTTCCCAAGAATCCCAGATCAGGCAGCAGACAGCTAGACACGAACAGCTTTGACCCATGACCTCCTGATCAAGATCCAGAACACAGGGAGCCACTGAATGCCATACCCTTGTTTGTCTCTTTCTTTCATCATTCTTTCCATAACTATCTATTCCCTTCTCTGTTTGTTTAAAACTTTGTTAAAAGGAGATTCTTAAAATTACTTCCCCTAATGTTACAGTACTCTGGATGCCTGAGGTTAAACCTTGGTAAATCAAGAGTATGAATGAAGTATTGGGAAAATTTACTGATATCAAACCTCCCTTCTCCTTGGTCTGGGAATGGAAGTGTTCTTCTGGCTGATCTGAGGATGGGGAAGGATCTGGACTAATATGCATTATCCAAGGCCTTTTGACAACTCTTTTAATCCATGTTGTCTCCACAATCATTCACTGTGTTCTCTTCAGAGTCTTAAATGCTTCTAGTCAGCCACTTGCTCAAAAAAAAAAAAAAAAAAGGATTGAAATTCAACTACAAAGGCAAAACAAAAGTCACAAGAAACTCGATAGCAGTCCTCACCAATGGGTCTGAGACTGCAGTTGACAGGAGTTAGATAATTTGAGGGAGTGAACAAATCAGAATCTGATCAGATGATAAGACTTGGTCTCCCTGTTGACCAAGAAGGGGAACTCTAAGAGACTCCAAGTGACTAAAAGTTTCCTGCTGTGGCCCTTATATGACATGGCTCCTGCAGCTGTTGTTCCCCCATTCTTGATAAAACCCAAATCAAGATTGATTCCACTTCATTCCTCTAATTCTTCCCATCTTACTGATGCTCTGGTCAATTTTCTTCTATACCTGCTATGGTTTTACTGTTTGACAACTTTGTGTCCATTGTGAACAAAGAATGCAAGGGGATAATGAACAACTGAAAACTATTGTTGTGTTAGGGTAGTGAGACTATTAAGACTTGTTTCCTATTTTCCAAGTTTTCTCTAAGGTAGTTACACCATCTTCACAGTAATTATATCTCCTAATGAAAAAGGGAAGGGATGCATTACTCAGTTCCTACACAACTATAACCACTCCAAGAAAAGATTTCCAAGAACATCTTAAGAATTTGATGTTTTCCACATAGTTACTCAAGGTAAGTCTTGAGTCACCTGGAATATTGGTTTCTCTAAACTTTTTCTTTACTTAAAAAATAGGGTGGGAGGGAGACGCAAGAGGGAGGAGATATGGGGATATGGGGATATGTATAGCTGATTCACTTTGTTATAAAGCAGAAACTAACATACCATTGTAAAGCAATTATACTCCAATACAGATGTTAAAAAAAAATAGCCTATTTCTCCAGCAGAAACATGAATATTTGGTTTAGAAATGACCAACGAAAGCTTTGATTTCCTGCCACCTACTCTTCTCCAAAATGCCAAATTAATGGCATCTGATCCTAACAAAGTGAGGCATCCACATCTAAAAATGTCTTTATAATGGGGGTAGGGAGAGAGGGGGAAAAAGCAGGGGTAATTTTTTCCCAATATGTTTGTCATTATTATAGGTTATATATACAGAAGGAAAGTTAATTAAGCTTTAAAAAAAAATCCATCACACATCAATGGCCGCATTTTAATGAGTACAAAAAGTTGAGGTGTTTACTACCAATTAAAGTGGTTTTTAAATAAGCATTAATTAACACAGAAATTCAGAAGAAAGTTATACCTTGTCAAAGAAAGGCCAGTGCAGGCTATGCCCACTTCTGCTCCCATTCATATTCAGATAGTAATTACCACCAACCCTATATTTTCCATAATAATGAGGAGATGCTGTCATGTCTATCAAACAACAACACACACACAAAAGTGGTAGAATTAGAAATTCTCAACCTGAAGTAAACTTTTCAAATTTTTTCCTTCTGGGTTTTTCCCTCATCCGTGTCAGAGTTATTCAAAGAGGAGGTTGGCCTGATTTTAATGGTGAGTTTCTCTTTCTTTTCCCCCTTTTGTAGGGAGCACCGTGTAAGGAGTACTCACTGGTCAAGTCTACATCAGCAAATCAGAACAATTACCCAATCATGATTTAAGAGGGCCTGCAGTTCTTCCTTTGTTTCTTAATAATTATGTTAATGTGCATAACACTATTCCCTCTATCTCATTTCCTTTTAGAAAATATTGTCTATCATAAGGTGGTAAGGAGGAGAAGGACATAAAATCTTTAAAACCCACAACCTAACTAGCACACAGTCTGATGGATGGGCTCATCCTTAAGTGGAAAGTAATGGGGAGTATGCTGGAGTTTGGGGCAGCACCTAGGAAGACGTCATGGGGGTGGTCACAGGAAAGGGGTTCTCAAGCACCTTGAGGCAACACGTTCCAGAGATTGAGCCTCAACCTCACAAATCAGATTTTCTTACTGATGACCTTATTCTTAGCAAATTCACATACAATTAGCCAATAAATCAGTATATTAATTTACTAATCTTTAATGGAAGAGTTCAGAAATTCCCTTTTTAGAGCTTGGAATTCTCATGCTTCCTCTCCAGGTCATCCCCCTCCCAATATCGATGTGTTTATTAGGAAAGGAAGCTGAGTTATTAATCAGAAGGCCCCTTGGTAAACTCAAAATTGGAACAGGAAAGCAGAATGGTGTGGGAGGGTTCTGCTCAATGGAATTTCCCCTCTGCACAACAGGGAACCTCTTTCTTGTGGTCAAAACACTCTAATCCTTTGCATGCAGTGCCTCTGCCTTATACAGTGCAAATATGCCAACTTGGTCTCCCTGGACTCCAATTTTCAGTGAGGATTCCTCCCCTGTCTCACTGGTACATATTTTGCTTTATCTAACAGTAAAGTTCCTCCCTTTGTGGTAATTTAATTTGTCAAATTCTCACCATGCGAGAAGCTCCTCACAGCCACAGTCTTTAATGATCCAAGGATAGAACACCAAACAAGAAAGATCAATTCCAGGAGTTTGCATTGGACATGTTTTCAATCAAGTTGGCTAAGTTGCTGTAGAGTCGATTCTTGAAGCTAAAGGGTGAGAGGAGGCACTGGAAGAGACTTCATCATCTCCCAGAGAGGGGTGGTTTCTCCCCAGTGTGCAAAAAGGTGACAGGATGCTTCCACAAGTTTGCACAAAGAAGTGGGAGGGAATCTACCAATCTTCTTGAGCCTTGAATTATGCATGAATAAAGAGATGGATGAAGAGATGGTTTGATTATGTGGCCTTTTAGTTGCCAGAGTATATTTTCAGTGCATCCCTGGGAGGCTGTGGTAGCTTCAGAATTTCTATTTATAAGACAGGTTTAGGGAGCAATCCAGTTGGAAGGGGCTTAGAGAACTTGTCTGGAAGCCACATTTGCAAAGCAGACATGCCATTTTTACCTAGATTGAACATTTCTTGGAGTGGCCTAGGGGTGCTGATGAACACTGAGGGAGGAAATGAGGACTCTGCCCGTTGCTATGGGATTACTGAGGGTGGGAGCCAGGTCTAATTTATCTTTTTTTTTTTTTTTTGGCTGCACTGCGTCTTCGGTTGCTGCACACGGGCTTTCTCTAGTTGCGGTGAGCAGGGGCTACTCTTCGTGCAGTGCGTGGGCTTCTCATCCCGGTGGCTTCTCTTGTTGCAGAGCATGGGCTCCAGGCGCGGGGGCTTCAGTAGTTGTAGCACGTGGGCTCAGTATTTGTGCCATGTGGGCTCTAGAGCGCAGGCTCAGTAGTGGTGGCACACAGGCTTAGTTGCCCCGCGGCATGTGGGATCTTCCTGGACCAGGACGCGAACCCATGTCCCCTGCATTGGCAGGCAGATTCTTAACCACTGTGCCACCAGGGTAGCCCCTAACTTATCTTTGAATCATGTAAATGCCTAGCAGGATGAGTAGTATATGACCAGTGTTCAAAATTTTTATTAAATGAATGATGAGTGAGTTTTTAGTTCCATGTTAAAGTTGGTAAGTTCATGCCTGGGTTTGATTCCCTTATAAGCCCACTGGCTTCCCTCTTGTTTCATGACTACTGACTGCGTTCTTAATTTGTACCAACCAACTGGTATACCTTCCCTCGGCACAACCAGGCCCAGGAAGAGGTTGATAATGGACCAGCAAAAAGCTACAAAGAAAAATCTAAAAAACCCAGGAATTTAGTTGGAAAGAGAACAGGCTGAATTGACACAGGAGAGAAGGAGTGGCTGGTAATCAGTGTGGAGTAGGAAGCATACTGTGGCCCACAGCTCACTGACGAGCCACAGAGCACAAATATCCTGCCATTCAAGTTGTAGGCACTCTCCATCATACTTTTTAAAAAATATATATAGCTGTTCACTGTTGACACTCACCTCCATCTTATCTGATCCATTTGTACAGGAATAAACAGGCTTTGAAGAACAGTTAAGTACCAGTGTGCTTCTTAGGAGAGAATAGTAAAAGGCTGGCACCCCCTCAAATTCCAGAAGTATGAAAATCTCCTACCAGGGCTGCCACTTCGGCCTTTGCTTTTTTCTCATTCCTTTCACTGCCGTTGCTTTTTACAGGAAAATACTCGTTTAGGGCACTGTTTAAACACATAGTCAATTGTACTTCTTTTTGGAAAAGTGTACAATTCCGCCCCATAGCACAGAGTTGGGTAACATGCCTCCTTGGTCAAGTCTGGCAAAATGAAGTGTCTCTTTTTCTAAAATTCCTCAGTTATGTTACCTTTATCTGGCCTTATTAAAATGGAAAGAACTTCCCTTATGTGTGTCCCATTCTTCTATTTATCAGACTAGGGATAGATTGTGCCTTTCCACTCAATTTGGACAAAGAACTGAGTTTCATTTTTATTTATGGGCTTCATAAATCCGTTTCACTTACTGCTTTTCATGCCCCAGTTCCAAGCTGTTGTGCTGGGATTTCCCACCCTGCCAGGCAATTAAACCAAAAACTCGGGGAAAAGAAATTTCTTTACAAAACTCTTTTAAATCCAAAATACACATAATCATCTTCATTTCAGGTCCAATATATTTAATGGACAGGGCCTTTAAGTCTTTTCTTTTTTTTTGAGCATCCAACTCTCCAGATTAATTCTTTCGCTGTCACAGCCAACCCCTCATTTGAGTTCTCAAGGTTAGTTCAAAATTCCAGGATGGAAAGCATGCTTAATTTTAAACCCTCTGTCTCCAGACCAGGTGCCAGGCTTGTGAGAAGGTACTACAGTGGCCATGTGGCTGATGGGCCTGAGGAACAGCAGGGGGTCACACACCATGATGACCTGAGCCCAGAGCAGGAGGAGCCCAGAAACCTAGAGCAGCACCAATAGTTCCATGTTCTATGCCGGATTAGATAAAACCGACAAACAAATAAACAAAAGCAGCCAAACCCAACCATACAGACCTACAGCATTAAAGGAAGGGAGGAGAGATGTAGTCCCCTTTGTTAGTACTTTGCCATCCTCAGAGGAAATTACTGCTATTTCTCTAAATACACAACCAAACAGCAAGCTTCTACCTGATAAGGCTGCATCCAATAGGATCCAATCCCATCTAATAAAATTTATAGACTGGGCCCAGGTATAGTTCAGTCCTGTTATACGTAAGTCTAAGAAAAGAAATCCAATAAAACTTTATTTAGACAGAGACCCAGTAATCTGAATCTCTCAATGCTCAGACACAGGCCAAGCTAAAGTTTACTTTGATGCTTTCTCTGATTCAATCTCACACCCACCCACACACACTACATATATATATATATATATATATATATATATATATATATATATATATATGTAGTGTGTGTGTATATATATATACATACATATATATATGTGTGTTTGTGGGTGTGTGTGTGTATATATATTTCAAGCAGAAGTGGGCAAAGAATGTTTAAAGCTGGCCCTACAAGGCTGTAAGCTACTTAAGACCAGGAACCGTCGCTGGTTCCTCTATGTGTTTAGTTCATCGAAGGTGCTGCAAGTTTGTTAGATTCATTTACCTGAAATTCTTTATATGTGAGGTGAGCGGGCTGCTTCAACTGTCATGCCACCAGTCACTAGGGTTGACCCAGATGCTCTGGTTGACTGTGAAGGTGTTTCCTTTCTCTCTCTATGAGGAGCCTGGGAAAAGATAAACTAGAAAGCAAGAATTTGTAAGTGTGTGTATTGCACAATGTTGACACAGCTGACACAAGTGTTTTGGTCCAGCTGGCAGGTTTCTCCCTGGAGTAGAGGTGGGTGGATCAGAATGTGATAAGAATGTCACCAACCATTAGGATCATCCACCTCCCTTTGCAAACCACATAACCTTCTGTCTTCGAAGGTACTTGCCTAGTAGGGAGAAAACAGAGATAACATGAGTACCCTCATTCATTTAGCAGTTACTATTATTTTGGAAAATTAATAAACTGACATTCTGATTTATATCACAATCTTTTGAACCTTTGTTAATGTGGATCTATCTCCCTGAACCTGATGAATTATTGTGAATCAAGTTCTGGACCTGGCCAAGATGGGGTCTAGAGTCCAAATTGTGCTAGCAGAGCAGGGGTATAATACCATGGAACATCCTGCCTCAGCAGCCAGTCAGCCCCCCTAAATTTTTCTAATACTATATAACATCTCAGGAAATACTTAATTCTACCTTAGGGATACTGCATGCTAAAATGAGTAAGAGAAATATTAGCTAGAATAGCACTTTCTCTATCGCACTGGATTGCTAAATTACACTGAAGTAAAATCCCTCAAAGAACAAAATGGTGTTGCAAAAGAAAAAAAGAATCGCTTTCCTTAATAACACTGAACAGAGATGGGCCTGAACCAACATAGAGACTCAAGCCTATTTCATAACGCTGTGCAGGTTGTACACTGCACAAAAGCACCATCAAAGAGGCACTTTTCATTCATAGGCATTATTATAGATTTTTGTATTTACTGGCCAATAGCAGTAAATGCCCAAGGAAGGGCTGCCTTTTTCTAAATTGCACAAAGATAAAGGCTGGCAGTAGCTCTGTAGAAACCCGTATCTAGTAAAAGGACAAGGTAGCCAACATCCTCTTTATTTCTATTTATATATTTATATTTTTTATGCTTCTATTTTTATTTATACATTTATATTTGTGTATATGTATTATGTGTGTATATATATATATATATAGTATCCTCAAGAAGTCCCTCCATGTGCCCCACCTAATCATAATCCCTCCCTTCCCCCAAAGTAACAGTTATCCTGTTGTAGTTATCACTTCTTTGCATTTAAAAAATCATTTTATCATCAAAATGTGTATCTCTAGACACTATTGTTTAGACATGCTCTTAAAATTTTCAGTATCTTTCTTTTAATCTGTGGGTTTCTCCTCCATCATTTTCATATCTTTATAAATTATCTGTTGAAGAATTCAGGCAATTTGTCATATAGTTTCCCAGCTTCTTGATGTTGCTGACTGCATACTCATGGAAAAGTTCAACAGGTTCCTATGACTTCTGTATTTCCTGACAATTGCAAGCTCAGTCCACTTAAGTATCAGACCGCTTTTGGACCCCTTCATGAAGACTACAGGTGGTGGTTAGCAATAATACTGTAAGAGACACAAAATGTCTGGTTGTCTTTCTTTTTATAATCTTAGCAGCCATTGATGTTTAATGCTTGTATCCATCCATTAGGGGTTGCAAAATGGTGACAGTCTAATTCTATCACTTCTTTTACATTCTGTAGCTGGAATAACTCTATAAGAGACTCTGTCCCTCATTTACTATTTGGATACCCAGTGATACAGTTCATATAAAAATCAGTATAAATGCTTAATTCTTTCCCTTTATTTCCCAGTTTTCAAGATAATGAATTAGTTCTCTATAATTCTCTGAAGGTGATCATTCTTTGTAATATCATTATCAAATCATGGTTTAAACATACATAATGGGTTTCGGTTTTTCTCATTACTAAAGGTCAAATTGCCCCATCTTTGGCCAGTAGGAGGCTCTGTGTCCTTTTGACACGACCCTAGAAATCTTTGATTGCTTCCTTGTTATCCAAGATGTTCCAGCTTCATTTTGTAAACTTTTTGCCCCAGACTTATTTCTCCAAGAAGCCATAATTTATTTTACAGAAAAATGGTATTTCAAAACCACAATCTGAGTGCTAGAGATGCTCTTTGCTAAATTAGGCATAGTTTCTAAGACTTTTCAGTGGAATAAACTAGGAAATAGTATTGATTCAAAGAAAAAACATCTTATAAATGCATATTGGTGCTTTCTATTCAAATTCAACACTACAGAGCTTTTACCTAACCACTTCTCTGTAACATCGGAATCTTCTTTCTTCCATTCTGAGAATCCTGGTTCTTAAAAGCAGAGAGGATGATAGAACATTTCACAATGACTTATTTGTCTTATCCTACGTTACACAGCAACAATCTCAGAATGACAACACTAATATCACCACCAACTTGATTACCAAAAATATTTTTATATTTTTGTATATGCTCTCCCTACTTTCCCCATTAAAAAAATAGATCTACCAAATCTACACTGTCAGAGCATATGGTCATTACACACTATACTCTTTCCCCCTTAGTCCTCCTTTAGTCCTAGTTCTACAGGCAACTATTTACTTAATGCTTAAGTCTTCCCCCCACCCCGCCCCACACCACACAGCATGTGGGATCTTAGTTCCACAATCAGGGATCAAACCCGTGCCCCCTGCATCAGAAATGTGGAGTCTCAACCACCGGACCACCAGGGAAGTCCCCACTTAATGCTTAAGTCTTACGTTGGTGTCTTTCTCATCACCTCAGTGGTCTACAATATATTCTCTAGTAGATTTCTCAGGAAGAGCTCATGCAAATAATACTCCATGAATACTCACATGTTGATAACTATTGTGCTCTTTATACTTAAAAGTTAGCTTTATTGGGTATAAAATCCTTGGCTCACTCTTTCTTTCCTTATTTTAAATACAGTTGACCATTGTAGAACACAAGGGTTAGGGGACCTGATCCTCCACATAGTAGAAAATTCAGGTATAACTTATATTTGGCACTCCATATCTGCAGTTCCTCTGTATCCACAGTTCCACACCTGCAGATTCAACCAACCATGGATGGTGTAGTACTGTAGTATTTACTATTGAAAAACACATATAAGTGGACCCACAGAGTTCAAACCCACGTTGTTCAAGGGTCAACTCTATGTTGTTTCATTTTTTTCCCCCTCAGTAAAACACTGCTGTTGAGAAGTGATTAATGACAATCTTTTCTCCTTTGTAAGTCATGAGCACTTTTTCTTCTAAAAGCTCAAAGGATTTCTTCCTTTTCTTGGTGTTAGTCATACTGCAGTCATTCTCAGGTATGCAGTGTGCTATTTCTATATTTAGCTTCAATTTTTTTTTTTTTTAATTTTCAGGCAAGTTTTCTTGAATTAGTTTTTATAGTTCAATTGCCTTGCTTTGGTTTTCTTTGTGATCTCCTACTAACCATATATCCAATCTCCTTTGCCCACTTCAATATTTGGCACTTTTTCTTTAACCCTTTGTATCTCTTTCTCTCTTAATTTTTTTATTTAAAAAAATTTTCTGACATTCAGTTTCAGGTTCCACATGCAAGGAGCTTAGAAGTCACCACTCTATCCTAACAACAAGTAAAATTCTGAACAGACTGAATGAAAAAACAACAACTCTTCTTGGATCTGTAAGAGATGGGCAAGGACACAAGGCAAACTGCTGCTCCCAAGACTGGAGAGACAGACAAGTGAATACAGGGAGTCAAGGCTTACCATAGCAGAAATTCACAAATGGAAGACTCACAGGTGGGAACCTAGGCTGTGGTAGAAAAACCTGAATTGTAATTGACAAAGTGATAGAGGCTCAATGTGGACAAGCTTGAGACTTAAAAACTCCAGGGGACTCAGTCATTGGGGTCCCCTACATTATCATGAGATTTACCTCCAGAAACTCAACCAATTTATCAATTTATCAGAGAAAAATCCCCTCATGCTTCCATGCTCTCAGCAAGGGAGAGAAAAAGGAACCATTTTGAAATATGCCAGGGCATTCTGTTCTTCTTAACAAGACCTTCCCTCAGGGGAAACTACTTAACCATAGCCTAACCTGCTGGGATATTATCAGAGCCTAACTGAGCTGGGGAAGGAAAATACCCAACTCCAGTCTCCTCTAGCCTCCATGTGGGAGAATGGAAATATCTAACTCCAGTCCATTCTAGCCATCCTGTCCTACCTAAGGGGGTTGAAAAAAACTAAGAAACTCTTGTGAATTTCACAGTCCAGACGCACAGTTTCACTAAAAGAGTGAGACCTAATCACAGGACTATGGAATGCTTGCTTCCCCTCTCCCCATACCTCACAATGACATTACTAAAGGCTTATTTACAGCAGGTCGTTTTACACAGTACATCATGTCTGGCTATCAAGAAAAAATTACAAAGCATACCAAAAGGCAAAAAACACCATCTGAAAACACAGAGCAAGCAACAGAACAGAGATGTTGGCATTACCACATAGCAAATTTAAAACAAGTATGATTAATATGATAAGGACTCTAATGAGTAAAGTAGACAACATAGAAGAACAGATGGGCAATGTAAGCAGATAAATGGAAATCCTAAGAAAGAACCAAAAAGAAATGCTAGAGATAAAAACAAAAACACTGTAACAGAAATGAAGAATATCTTTGATGGGCTTATTAGTAGACGGGACATAGCTGAGGAAGGAATATCTGAGCTAGAGGATATATCAAGAGAATCCTTGAAAACAGAAAAGCAGAGAGAACAAAGATTGGAAAAAAACCCAGAACTGAATATCCAAGGACTCTGGGGTAACTACAAAAGGTATAACATATATGTAATGGTAATACCAGAAGGAGAAGAAAGAAGCAGAAGAAATATTTGAAATAATAATAACAGAATGTCCCCCAAATTAATGTCAGACATCAAACCACAGATCCAGGAAGCTACACCTAGAGGAACAAAGATAGGACTCACATCTGACTTCTCCTTAGAAACCATGCAAGCAAGAAGAGAGTGGAGTGAAATATTTAAAGTGCTGAGAGAAAAAGAATGCCAACCTAGAATTTTGTATCCTGAGAACTTAACATTCAAAAGTGAAAGATAAAAAAAGACCTCCTCGAACAAACAAAAATTGAGGGAATGCCTCAACATTCAAAAACTGATTAATGAATCCATCATAAAAACAGGCTAAAAAAGAAAAACCACATGATCATATCAGTAGATACAGAAAAAGCATTTGACAAAAATCTACCCCACATTCATAAAGACTCTCAGGGAAGTAGGAACAGACCGGAGCTTCCTCAGCTTGATGAAGCACATTTACAAACAATCTATAGGGAGGGATAAATTAGGAGGTTGGGATTAACATATACACAATACTATATATAAACTAGATATCCAACATAGACCTACTGTATAGTACAGGGAACTATACTCAATATTCTGTAATAACCTAACTGGGAAAAGAATTTGAAGAAGAATAGAAATATGTGTATGTATAACTGAATCACTTTGCTGTACATCTGAAACTAACCCAACATTGTAAATCAACTATACTCCAATATAAAATAAAAATTAGGGAATTCCCTGGCAGTCCAGTGGTTAAGACTCCATGCTTTCACTGCTGAGGGCCTGGGTTCGATCCTTGGTCAGGGAACTAAGATCCCACAAGCTGCATGACACAGCCCCAAAAATAAAAAAATTAAAATTAAAAATTAAATTAAAATTTTAAAAAATCTACCCCACATTCATAAAGACTCTCAGTGAAGTAGGAATAGAGGGCAGCTTCCTCAGCTTGATAAAGCACATTTACAAAAAAATCTATAGGGAGGGATAAATTAGGAGTTTGGGATTAACATATATACACTACTATATATAAAATAGATAACCAACATGGACCTACTGTATAGCACAGGGAACTATACTCAATATTTTTAAAAAATCAATAAGGGAAAAGAATCTGAAAAAGAATATATATATTTTTATATTTTATATATATATTAGCTATATATCTAACTGAATCACTGTGCTGTACACCTGAAATTAACATGACACATAAATCAACTGTACTTCAATTTTTAAAAAGCACAAAAAAAGAGAGGAAAGTAAATAAAGTACTCCTTATTTAAAAAAATCTACATCTGATATCATACTTAACGGTGAGAAACTCAAAGTTTCACACTAAGATCAGGTACAAGACAAGGATGTCCCCTCTTCAACATCATACTGGAAGTTCTAAGCTAATGCAATAATACAAGACAAGGAAACAATAGGTATGCAGATGGGAAAAGGAGAAATAAAACTGTATTTGTTCACAAATGACATGATTAGCTACACAGAAAATCGGAAAGAACTGACAAAAAAACTCTTGGAACTAATAAGCGATTATAGCGAGGCTGCAGGACACAATTTCCTATATACCACCAATGAACAAGTGAAATTTTAAGTTAAAAAACACAATGCCATTATAGTAGCACCTCACCCCAAAATGAGATACTTTAGTATAAGTTCAACAAAAAGAAAAAGACAAGATCTCTGTATGAGGAAAACTACAAAACTATAATGAACAAAGTCAAAGAACTAAATAAATGGAGAGGTGTTTCATGTTCAAAGATAAGAAGACTAAATATTGTCAAGATGTCAGTTCTTCCCACTTTGATCTATAGATTCAATGCAATCCCAATCAGAATCTCAGCAAGTTATTTTGTGGATATCAACAAACTGATTCTAAAGTTTATATGGAAAGGCAAAAGACCCAAAATACCCAACACAACATTGAAAGACAAAGTTAGACAACTGACACTATCCAATTTAAAGATTTACTATAAAGCTACTGTAATCAAGACAGTGTGGTATTGGTGAAAGAATGGAAAATAGATTGTTAAACAGAACAGAGACCCCTGAAGTATTAATAGAACCACATAAATACGGTCAACTGATTTTTGACAAAGAAGCCAAGGCAATAAAATGGAGTCTTTTCAACAAACGGTACTGAAACAACTGAACATGCAAAAAAATGAATCCACACACAGACCTTACACCCTTCACAAAAATTAACTCAAAATGGATAACAGACCTAAAGATTAAAAAAAAAAAACTATAAAATTCCTAGAATAAAAACCTAGATGAATTTAGGTATGGCAGTGACTTTTTAGATACCAGACCAAAAGCACTTTCCATGAAAGAAATAACTGATAAGCAGGACTTTGTTAAAATTTCAAATTTCTGCTCTGCAAAAGACAATGTCGAGAGAATGAGAAGACAAGCCACAGACTGGGAGAAAATATTTGCAAAATACATATCTGATAAAGGACTGTTCTCCAAAATATACAAAGAACTCTTAAACTCAACAATAAGAAAATGAGCAACCCAATTTTTAAAATGGGCCAAAACCTTAACAGGCGCTTCACTAAAGAAGATACACAGATGGCAAATAAGCATATGAAAAGATGCTCCACATGATACGTCATCAGAGAAATGCTAATTAAAACCACAATGAGATACCACCACACACCTATTAGAATGCCCCAAATCTGCAACACTGACAACACCAAATGCTGGAGAGGATGTACAGCAATAGAAACACTCATTCACTGCCAGTAGCAATGCAAAATGGTACAGCCACTTTGGAAGATAATTGGACATTTTCTTACCAAACTAAACATACTTTTACCATACAATCCAGCAGTCAAGCTCCTTAGTGTTTATCCAAATGAGTTGAAAACTTATGTCCACACAAAAACCTACACATGGATATTTATAGCAGCTTTATTCATGATGGCCCAACCATCTTGGAAGCAATCAAGATGTCCTTCAGCAGATGAATGGATAAATAAACTGTGGTACATCCAAACAATGGAAAATTATTCAGCCTTAAAAAGAAATGAGCTGGGGACTTCCCTGGTGGCGCAGTGGTTAAGATGCCACCTGCCAATGCAGGGTAAATGGGTTCGAGCCCTGGTCTGGGAAGATCCCACATGCCACGGAGCAATTAAGCCCGTGCGCCACAACTACTGAAGCCCGCGCACCTAGAGCCTGTGCTCTGCAACAGGAGAAGCCATTGCAATGAGAAGCCCATGCACCACAACTAAAAGTAGCCCCCGCTCGCCAAAACTAGAGAAAGCCTGCATGCAGCAATGAAGACCCAACGCAGCCAAGACTTTTAAAAATAAACATAAGATAAAATAAAATAAAATAAAATTTTAAAAAATGAGCTGGGACTTCCCTGGTGGCGCAGTGGTTAAAAATCTGCCTGCCAATGCAGGGGACATGGGTTCGAGCCCTGGTCTCAGAAGATCCCACACGCCATGGAGCAACTAAGCCTATGTGCCACAACTACTGAGCCTGCGCTCTAGAGCCCACAAGCCACAACTACTGAGCCCACGTGCCGCAACTACTGAAGCCCAAGCGCCTGGAGCCCATACTGCGCAACAAGAGAAGCCACCACAATGAGAAGCCCATGCACCACAAGGTAGAGTAGTCCCCGCTCGCCGCAACTAGAGAAAGCCTGCACGCAGCAACAAAAACCCAACACAGCCAAAAATGAATAAATAAATTTACTCTAAAAAAAAAAAAAAAAAAAAGAGCTATCAAACCATGAAGACTTGGAGGAGCCTTAAATGCATATTACTAAGTGAAATATGCCAATCTGAAAGGCTGTATCACATATGGATTCCATCTATGACATTCTAGGAAAAGCAATGGAGACAGTAAAATGTTCAGTGGTTTCAAGGTGTCAGGGGTGGGAGGAGGTAGGGAGGGATAAATAGACAGTTGCAGAGTATTTTGAGGGCGGTGAAAATACTCTTTACACCATAATGATGGATACGTGTCATTATACATTTGTAATTAAAGTGTGACACCAAGAGTGTGACACCCAGAGTGAACCATGAACTTGGACTTTGGGTGGTAATGATGTGTCAATGTAGGCTCCTCAGTTGTAATGAATGTACCACTCTGGTGGGGGATGCTGATGATGGGGGGAGGCTACATATGTGTGGGGCAAAGGGTCTTTGGGAATTCTCTGTAACTTCCCCTCAATTTTGCTGTGAACCCAAAACTGCACTAAAAGTCTAAATTAAGAAAAATTTTTTTTAATTTTTAATTTTCATTTTATATTTCTCTTAAGGCATTATCTGTCGTGTTTATTCACTCTTTTGGTCCTCCCAGTTTAATCTTCATTTCTAAAATAATTGTTTAAATTTTATCTCTAGGTCTTTCCTGAGATGTCACATCATTTCTGAGTTTTCTACTTATGATTTATGCTGTTCCTTCCTTTCCTGTATAATTTTCTTAATGTCTTGCAGTGCATTTTGAAATTGTAAATTAATTTTTATCTGTTTTGTGAGAACATCTTTCCAGAATGCTTTCATTATCTGTAAGGATATTATTCTATTCCTAATTCTTTTTTTTCTTATAATAACTTTGTATGGGACTTGATTCTTTTCTGTTGTGTATTTTTATGTGAAATTAGTTTTCCTAAACTATGAGAATGAAGCAGGTTAAATTTTAAAAGGCTCCAACTTCACAGAGCTCCCTCTTCTGTTGTTTTTGTGAAGTGTTTAAAAAAAAAAAAAAAATGTAGTATGACGTCTTGGTTTCTGAGATTTCCTGGCCGCCCTTCCCTTCTTTTGAACTGGACCTTTCTCTTGTCCCTACCCTGCTCCGTTTTGATTCCATTCCCAGCAATTTCTCCTCAGTGTAGGGCCCTGTACTAGAAAGCTGTTCTGGCAGGTCCATTTTGAGAGTTCAAGGAGCCCGCCCCTTTATTTTCTTGTATTGCAAGCTCTTTGCACTTTACCAGGTGTTTGAGCAGGCAAAACGCCTTCGCCTTCAGCTGCTGTCCTCAACTTGGCCCACTGAGTTTCCTAACAAGTACCAGTTGGCTAGCTAGGATTCTCCTGTTCTCCGGTCCAGTCAAAAGCTGCACTGTTTCTTCCTTTTGTTTCCCACACGGATGTGCTTATCATGCGAGTCTTGTGGTTCTTGGTATTTTGTCCCCAACTGCTCACATTCTGGGATTCCTGGTATCTTGTTACCTAGTTTTGTTGTAAATGTCATCTATGAAATTTTGACTTTGCTTATCTAATTGCTCTGTACGTTTATACATGGGATTATGTGAGTAGTATGCTACTGCCATCATTACCACCATCTTCCCAGGATCATCACCATCTTTTAATTTAAGCTAATTTTTTGCTTTATCCTTCCTCTTGATTCCTTCCTTTAGCCTGTCACAGGAAGAACTTGGCCTCAGTTTGTAGTCCCTGTAGTAGAGTGAGTTTGTGTGTGTGTGTGTGTGTGTGTGTGTGTGTGTGTGTGTGTGTCTGAGTGTGTTGAGGTGAGATGTACGGGGACAGGGTCATGAGTGAGTAGAGGTTGCTAATTGGGGGCAGATGGGCAAAAAGTTAAAGACATAGTCCCTGCCCTTAGGCGTTTATAACCTAAGAATCCAACAGATATCTGCTTAGTGAAGCAGAAGTATAGCTACCCAGTTTTCAATCACAGCTCTTACTAGCTTGCCATGCCAACTGGGGTAAGGCAACTTCTCGGGACTTTAGTTCCTCCCTTTGTAAAACACAGAGCATATCACTGCCCTGTCCAATTGTGTAGGTGTGGGGAAGAAATGAAATAATGGAAGCATATGTAATCTGGGCACCAGTGGCATGCATCCTGGGTTGGGGGAGGGCAGCAACTCTGTGGTGTTCTTCATCTTTTTCTCTGCTCCTCAATGCCTCAGACAGTGCTTGACACATTCTGAGTACTCAGTATTTGCACCTTGAAAAAAAGTACTAACAGCCCTATTATGTGATAATTAATTTAAAGAGCTCCTTGGCCACATCAATGATGACAAGAGTTAACCAACCCTTGTTTGGGGCTGGAGAGGCTAGCCTCAAAACAGACCCTTCACATGGAAGAAATGGCCTTCACTCCAAAAGTCAACCGTCAGAAGACAGGGAAGAGCTGAGCTTTTAAAATGCATGTTTTATTATTCAGCCTTCAGCAGAAATGTCACCTTTCTAAAGCAAGCTGTTATCATGTGCTCACTGTGCCAAACAGGCGCCTCTGAGGAGCAGGATTTTATCTCAACATTTTTCGTGATTTGTGTTTCTCTTTCAAGGAGCTCCATGCCTTAAGGCACCCGAAACACTAACAGCACAAGAAGGTAAGGTTACAGGAGGAGCGGACTCCAACAACATGAAACAGGGATTTTTGCAAAACAGGTCCAGGATCAGCATCAAAGCTCTAGTCTGCAGTCACCCTGCCCAATAATTCATGTCCTCTCAGTGCAGTTCATTGTTTTCTGGTGGGCTCCTTGGTTGAAACCATATTCTCAAAGAAACTCCGTTTTGTGACAGGGCCCCCATTAGCGGGCTCAGCCACATGACAGGTCTAGAAGCAGCCAGCACAACTGCCGGCAACGCTTGCCAAGAAGCCAGATGCTGCCACACATTGGCATCTGGGTCCTGGAATCGCAACCATGCTCTCAGTCTGGCTAGGGATTCTGACCCCAGCTACGGAAGGAGACAAAGGAAGGGAAGAAAGAGACGGAACAAGGGGAGGGAGGGCAGGCTGTGGAAGAGTCTCTTGGTAATTTCCCTACCATGGGTTTAGAGCTTCCACAACAAAAGACTCGTTGGAAAGCTGCTACCAACGCTGCCATGGGCGGGAGAGGTAGAGATGGGGAGCATTCTAAACCAAGCGAGCTATTTTGGCACCTGGGGAATGGGGGTGGCTGATTCTAAAGGAGACAGCTGCAGCGGGCAGCCACCGCTCTCCCCTCGGCTCCCTCACACCACGACAGCCCACAGAGGAAATACGCTGCCGGACAGGGCTTCCATCTGCAGCAGAGGGATGGAGAGCGGCAACGTCAGGCCGGCTGTCGCTTTCTGCTTTCTGAGTGCCAAGACTGACCAGCGTCAGAAAGGCCAAAGAAACGGCCAGGGCGAGATCCAGACTGGCAATCTTCAGGGGATCCTTACAATCAAGAAAGGTGTGATGGGGGGTGTTTTGATCACAGGAACACGGTGCAGGCAAAAAGAAGCCCTTTGCCTTGAAGTGGCCTTTGATGCTAAGGTAATACGAGCCTAAGTGAACTTTCAGGTCCTGCTGGAGTCACGTTAGGTGCAGGTATGACCCAAGAGGGGTGAGTTGAATGAGGAAAGTTTAGGGTTTGAAGTGAGAGGTGAGAGAATAAAAAGCAGGCAGCAGTTCTTCTTTCTCAAAATACCAAATTCTATCCAGCACCCCCTTTACCCACATCACGCTTGTCGGGAGTTGCTCAGGGCCTTACACTTGAAACACAGGTTAGAGGAGCAAGCGAATAAGAGAGTGATGACACGGTGGGAAGAGTCCCGCCTCTGCAGCCAGAGGACTGGGGGAAAAAGCCCCAGAGGACACTTGCCAGCAGGGTTGCTCCTCATAGGGGCACAGGGGCTTTTCTCTGTTCACCAAGCTACTGTATTCCCTAACCAGAACTGCGTGGTGTGCCTCTGCTTATAAGCAGCGGGGACAAACAGGTGTTGAGGGAACTTCTGTCTACCAGTAAAAAGAATTGTGCAAAGCATGTCCTATCAATGGCGGCTTAAGAAATAGTGTCATTTGGGGGGATAGGGAGGGTGGGAGGGAGACGCAAGAGGGAGGAGATATGGGGATGTATGTATACGTATAGCTGATTCACTTTGTTATACAGCAGAAACTAACACACCATTGTAAAGCAATTATACTCCAATAAAGATGTTAAAATAAAATAGATAACCAAAAAAAAAAAAGAAAGAAAGAAATAGTGTCATTTTTAAGAAGGATAGCACATTACTATTGAGTCTGAGTCTAGGCACATCAAGAACACAGAGACACATGAAGCCACTGCCAACACTGAAACCCCACCTACTGAAAACATGAAATTATCTAAACATCTTGCAGATGCTCATGAGAGGTCAATAAATATTTGGTCAAAATATACTTTATTAATCATCTCATCTAATAACCTTGGTACCTTATAAACAAAAGAGCCTTAATTGGGCTCCCCTGGTTGCACAGTGATAGGGAGTCCGCCTTCCGGTGCAGGGGACGCGGGTTCGTGCCCCGGTCCGGGAGGATCCCACGTGCCGCGGAGCGGCTGGGCCCGTGGGCCGTGGCCGCTGGGCCTGCGCGTCCGGAGCCTGTGCTCCGCAGCGGGAGAGGCCACGGCAGTGAGAGGCCCGCGTACAGCAAAAAAAAAAGAAAAAAAAAAAAAGAGCCTTAATTTAAAGTGAAAAATAGGAAAATAGTGGGTCACCCAAATGCCCCTCACCACCCGCCCCCTCACACACACACGGAAAGCCTTCAGGGAACATTTCATACATTTTACTTTACTCCTGTGAAGCTCGGTGCCCATTTTCAACAGGCAAAACTAAGTCTACCGAGAAAGCATCCCAAGCTAAGTCCCTCAATTCTAAAGAGAACACTCAGCAGCTCTGCTACCCTTCAGAATGAGATGAGAACATTCTGGCGTCTTTCTCAAACTTGGTTTAGATTCTTTACATTCAGATTTTTAACAAAGCAGGGACTAAATACTAAATTTCCACTGTGGTTCTGCTTAAGAATGAGCAAACAACCCAGCAGTATACAACAAGTAATCAAAAGAATTATGATTATAATGCTTATTCTACTTCTAAATGGATAAGTCATTTGAATCTAGTAACTATGACGGAAGTGGCTGAGTCTCTTTGGGGGGACAGAATCACTCCCCACCACGTATGCCTCCTTTTGCCCCCTCCTCTGATGTTTTCTTTATCCAACTGGCTATTCCCCTTGCCTTTTCCCTTCCTCCTTGTTGTCCTCATTATCTATCTTCTCTTGTCATCTGTTCCCAATGATGCAAAAACTGCTTGGGCCAGCCTTCTGGGAAATATGCTAAGTGTTGGGAAACGTCTTCAAACTCAAAACACACACCACAGGGAAGGATGTTTACGTTCATACAAAGCAGAGGCAATAAACTGACGTTAAACTAAGACAGTGGTTCTCAAACTTGATCATGCCTCAGAATCACCTGGAAGGGCTTGCTAAATAAAACAGATTGCTGTGCCAGCCCCCAGAATTCTGATTCAGTAGATTCGGAATAGAGTTCAAGAGTATGCTTTTCTATCAAGTTCCCAGGTGATGCTAATGTTGATGGTTTGGGAACCCCTTTTTTTAATTTCCCTAAAACTTTTTTGGGGGGGGAGTAATTTCAAACTTAAAGCCACAAGAAAAGTAAAAATCGCTGTATTTCCTTGACCCAGATTGGAATCATTTTTTTGAGGACCACTAAGCTAAGCTAAAGGTAGGTCAGAGCGGACAGCAATCACCTGACAGGACGTAATGCCTTCTAAAAGCAAGAGCAGAACACCATCCAAACAGAAAGCAAAACCAACTATTTAAAAGGTGGGAAGAAGTATCACAAAATGCTGAAAGAAAGTGAGATGGGACCCAGGGGTTTTAAGCTCAGAATAGTAAACACCATTATCAACCAATGCGGGAAAAGTGTAGAAGCTCTCCTGGTTTGTCTCTCTGGTGATTCCTTGGGGGTGATTTTACAAACAACAAATCGGAATCTCCTGGTATAAACTGGCTTCATGAAAAAAGGAAAGCAATTATTTGATAGGGAAACTCTCCACCTGAGAGACATGGATGAAAGGACGGTCATGTACCCCTCTTTTGAATTCTATCTCCTGAACTTGGACTTTATCTCTTGCCTGAATTTCTGCAGTGACTCCTAACTGATCTGTCTCTTATCACTTTCTCTCCAATATTATTCTCCATTCTAACCCTAAAGTTACCTTTTTAACAGCAGGCTGCAATAATGTCATCTCTCTAAAGTCCCCTACAACTTAGAGAACGAAGCCCAAATGTCCACGTGGCATTTAATCTGGCCCCAACCCACCCTTCAAATTCATATGCCTACACACCAGCCCAAACATAACACGCACAGCTTTACGTTTTTCCAGCTCCATGCCTTTGTATACAACTGTTTTTTGTTCCACTGGAAACTTTCCTTCTTCCCAAACAAAATCTGGAAAAAAGAAAAGTCCTTATGTTTAAAAATACCATTCAAAGGTCAAGGTTTTGTTCCAATACAGGAAGCCTTCCTGCAGTTCCTCGGATCTCTCCTCTGTATGCTCACCGTACTCTATTTGTACCCTGTAACACAACATTCTGCCCTACTTATTATTTATGCTTTATTTCCCCTGAGTTTTATAAGATCCTTGAAGACAGGTACCATGTCTTTTTTTT
>NC_041217.1:32697164-32708290 GCF_002837175.3 Physeter macrocephalus
ATGTGGGATCTTCCCAGACCGGGGCACGAACCCGTGTCCCCTGCATCGGCAGACGGACTCTCAACCACTGCGCCACCAGGGAAGCCCGGTACCATGTCTTTTGTTCAGTGACCAGATAAACCCATAGGAGGCAGGGTGGGTAGATGAAGAGGCGATGAAGAGAGGAAGATGGAGAAGAATGAGAAAAGAGTAGGAGAGCATAGGGAGGGGACACGTTCAGTTTTATAGTTTTCTTAGGCATTTAGAATGTTTTTGCTGAAGACAGATCCTTCAAATATCTAACACATTTTCTTTCCAGAACAATCCAGACTGAATAGTTGTATAGATTTTTTGTTTTGCCAACACTACATCTCCTTTTCTTCTTATTTTCTATCTATGTCACAACTGAGTCAATTTCATGTCTGTCTCCCATTTGATAAGGGCAACATCACAGTGCACTCATTATTTGGGCACTGAAACAGGCTCAAATCTCTTTACATTTGTCAAATCCCCTTTGACATTTGCCTCTTTGGGTGGGGTTGGTCAAACTCCTGCCTTGTGGATTAGCTTTAGGAGGAACTTGATCAACATTCCCAGAAGAGTTACCTTTTTGATATGAAAATTTTTTGAGACTTACAAAAGCAGGATGCCAACATCTCTAAGTGTGACTAAAAGTTGGTTCGTTTGCCATTCTTCCTTACCCCATTCAATAAGAGGTTTTCCTGCCCAAAGAAATGAAAGCAGCTCTTCACAGACACTCACCAGCTGTCTTCTGCAAGAAAGGAGAGTTAGAACCAACTCTGGATAAGCATGTCACTTAATCCTTTCCAAAAAGTTAGTTCAGCATCTTTTTTCCTGGGATAGGAGGAACAGTTTCAGTTTCTGCCTAACTTTGCTGGGGGAAGAACAAAGAATAGCACTTTAAATCTAGCTCAAAAAACATGCTCTCTATTGCTCCAGATACCTGGGCCAACATGCCTGACGAGTACCCTGCTTCACTTTCCTAGAGTAACACTCAAGTCACTTTCTCTCTTACACCTCCACACATTTTCTCTGCTGCTATTTCTCCCTGAGATAGATCCTTGGATCAAGGGGAAAAGTCATGTGATAGGGACAAAAAATGCAACTCTATGCCATCTGACTACATATCACCACTATTGTAAATCTTCCTAAAAAAGGAAACTCGTTCTCCGGTTTCCTATTTATTGTCCTTGAGAGAATAAGTGATGCCGAGTCACAAAAACCTGTAGTACTTTGTTTCCCATTTCCCTACGGCTACTATGTTTACAACTTTACTTAGAAATAGCTGAATTCACAGCTTTTGCCATTTAATAACCCTTCAACATGAGGACTTAATATGAAATCCTTAAAATGAGCTGAGTAGACATCAAATACTCAAAAGTCCAAATTACCTAGACTGGTAGAGGTTAATGTTCTACATTAAATAGGAACAGAAAGTATCAATTTTGTACTCTGATTATGCCTGCCCAAGAATTGAGTCAAATAAACACATAAAATATGATAGATGAGGGCAATGGGGGTAGGAAAACCACCACGGTTGTTGAGAAAGGTCTAAGAAGTGAATAAATGTAGGTGTGTCCTACCCTCCTTTCACCTCTGTGTACTTCTATCTGGACTTTCAACTCTCCTTTTCTCAGAGCTGACTGAGAAATAGCCTTTTAATATTTCAAACTATTTTTAATTTTTATAGCCACATAACCACTAACGGCTATGCTACTGAGTGGGTAAATGGCAGTAACCCAAGTATCTGGGATTACTAAAAAAAAAATTATAAGAAAACAGTTAAGTACCAATTTAAGATTTTCATTAACCTTGTATTTTTACAATGTTGGTTTATCAAATTAGTTCACTCTGAAAAAGAGAAAGGCCACCGTATACTTGGGAAGCTTAGAACTCAACGACCTTTTCATTCTATAGGTGAGGGAACAGGTCTAGAATATTGTTATTTGATTAAAGGTAAAAGAAAAGGCTAGTTAGTTACAGAGACAGGACCAGACACCACTCTAAGACTTTCTATTATATTCCACAATCCTCGAAGAAAGAACTTGAAATATGAGGCTTCATTCATTACCCAGAGCATTTAGAAATACCAAAGGTTAAATCAACTACTCTAAGAAGAAAGATGATGCATCTTATGCCTTGGCCTTTGCTATAAAGTAATCCCTAAGTGAGTCCAATAAAGATGCTAGAAAGGGCCCCCTGAGAGGCAAAGAACCTTTCAGTGCTATAGTCAGATTTCTCTCTATTTAGAGTCATAAATTATGAACAAGTGAATTCAACTAAGGCATACTATGTGTAGGGTCCTAACATAACGTTACTGGTCATAGCATGAATATTATTTATAGATTTTAAATTCTTCATTAAATGCACTATATAAAAGCCAACTCAATCTTGGTTCACAATGACTCTGAAATAGGATAGGGTAGGAAAAGCCTGAGGGTCAAAACACAACAGGAAATACAGCTGTTTAAAAAGGTTTAAAAGGCAGGTTTAAATATGTTAACAAGAGGTCAGTTATTACAACAAGTAAGTTGAAAAGATATAAGTTCCAAAAAAGTATTAACTCATATCATAGTTAAAACAAACTGCTAGAATCACGGCATTCTTTTTTACTCTTAGGAAGCTTATCTTACCCTTCTGTGAAACAGAAATGGTAGATTTTCATGCCTGTCTGAAGATAGGTGGCATTACACCAAGTTATTGGCGACCCACTGGTAAAGCTCTCCTATAAAGAACATAGTAACGTAACAGTCAAGGACACAGGTACTTTCATATAAAAGTATAAAATCAAAAGAGAGCAAGGACTCAAACAGATGTTTGAACATCAATGTTCTTAAGGACATTATTTACGACAGCCAAAAGGGAGAAATGCCCAAATGTCCATTGACAGATGAATGGCTAAACAAAATGTGATATACACATACAATGGAATATTATTCATCCTTAGAAAGGAATGAAATTCTGATATAGGCTACAGTATGGATGAACCTTGAAAATCTTATACCAAGTAAAATAAGCCAGACATAGAAGAATAGATATTATATGATTCCACTTCTGTGAGAGACCAAGAAGAGTCAAATTCATACAGAAAGTAGAATAGTGTTTACTAGGGACTGTGGGGAGGAAGAATGGGAAGTTATTGTTTAATGGGTAAAGAGTTTCAGTTTAGGATGGTTAAAAAGTTCTGAAATGCATAGTGGTAATGGTTGGGAAAAAATGTTAATATACTTAATGCCACTGAATTGTATATTTAAAAGTGGTTAAAATGGTAAATTTTATGTTATGTAAATTTTACTACAATAAAAAAAATCAGATGAGAAAAAAATAAAAACAAGTTTACAAAATCAAATGAGAAATACTAAGTGCTAAGTTCTTCTCTGATTTTGATATTTCTAATATACATCACCAAGTAAAAACAGACTAGGGGCTTCCCTGGTGGAGCAGTGGTTGAGAGTCCACCTGCCAATGCAGGAGACATGGGTTCGAGCTCTGGTCATACAGAAAGTAGAATAGTGTTTACTAGGGACTGTGGGGAGGAAGAATGGGAAGTTATTGTTTAATGGGTAAAGAGTTTCAGTTTAGGATGGTTAAAAAGTTCTGAAATGCATAGTGGTAATGGTTGGGAAAAAATGTTAATATACTTAATGCCACTGAATTGTATATTTAAAAGTGGTTAAAATGGTAAATTTTATGTTATGTAAATTTTACTACAATAAAAAAAATCAGATGAGAAAAAAATAAAAACAAGTTTACAAAATCAAATGAGAAATACTAAGTGCTAAGTTCTTCTCTGATTTTGATATTTCTAATATACATCACCAAGTAAAAACAGACTAGGGGCTTCCCTGGTGGAGCAGTGGTTGAGAGTCCACCTGCCAATGCAGGAGACGTGGGTTCGAGCCCTGGTCCAGGAAGATCCCACATGCCGTGGAGCAACTGGGCCCGTGCGCCACAACTATTGAGCCTGTGCTCTCAACTAGAGAAAGCCCATGTGCGGCAACGAATACCCAGTGCAGCCAAAAGTTAATTAATTAATTAATTAATTTTAACAAAGAAAAAGCTTTTTAAAAAAAATAAAAATACAGACTTGGGTCCATCACCCCAAAGCTATTTATCCTGTGTGTTTATTACTAATATAATTCATGTCTACCGTGATTATGAATGATGTATTTACATTAAGCACAATTCCAAACACACAGAGAGAGAGAGAGAGAGAGAGAGAGAGAGAGAGAGAGAGAGAGAGAGAGAGAGAGAGAGAGAAACTGAAGCAGTGGAATTCTGTCAACACACTAACACAGCAACCATCTGTTAACACTGTCCTTTGAATCCAAGGGACCCAAATCATGTGGTAGGGCTGGGAGCTTCACCTTAGCTGTGAAGTCCTACTTTCATGTCATAGGGCACTTCTGGAAGGAAGCTCTGTAACGGCCAGCTCTAACTACTTACAGATTTCCTACTAGTCCTACACAGGAAGTCATTCTTGTGTCTCACCTGCATGAGTTCCTGTTATGAGGCCAGAGGGCTGGTGAGTTGAAATCCAGTTCCAGGGAGTGATGTCATCTTGACTGAGCTATGATCCTGCTGACCTGCTCCCCATCCCAGTGTTGTTGCAGCACTTCAGCTGGGGTTCAGGTTATAAGGGGACCAAAAAGGAAAATGGGGGAGTAGGATAATAGAAAAAGCAAAAATGCTTGCACATTTCCTTTGTGTCACTAAAGCATTTTCTGCTTCCATTTAATTTGATGGGCAGACCTGGCCAATGGCAGCTGGAAGCTGTACAGATGCTCCTGGAGTAGGGATAGGCTCTCACACAGATCTCAAAAATACAAAGAATTAAAACATACAGAAAACTTTCATTATGTTGTGGCTCCTAACTTGAAAATGGTGACTTACTCTTTCTTCTTTGGATAAAGTTTAAAAAACAGACATTAACTTACAAATTTTGTAAATTGTTGTAAACAATGCATGACTACAGGAGCTATCTTAGCAACAGAAAGAAATAACGAATACAAATGTTTGGAGATGTATAAATACTCATGTTCCTTCTACACAACGTCAAGTAGATTAGGAGGTCAAATCTGGAAATCCTGTCAATACATAATAAAATAGGATTGCCATTCAATCCCATTTAGATGAGATCCTTTGGTTCTTAGGATACTAAGCCATAAAACTAAAATGAAGTCAAGCATAATAAGAAGCAGAAATTGCTAACATTCCAAAATGAAAGGAAGAGAGGCCTTTGAAAAAAAAAGAAAAAAAATCTTAAGCAATTAAATGAAAGAGAGATTTAAATTTTTACCACGTTTATTTTACATGATTCTTTAGTTCTTACTAAGTTGATACAATTTGGGGAAATAAATACTCCCTTCCCTTTTTTGTTGCATATGTATTAATAGGGGTAGGAAGAACATAATATGAGAGAATAGACAAAGGGTGTAGAAAGTGAAAAAATAAAGATGAAGAGAGAGAGAGAGAAAGAGAGAGTGTTCATATGAACCCTTCTGTTAGCAGTATCAACCAACAAAGTACAAAGTTGACAACATGAAGTGTTTTCTTCTCACGTGGACTTCAGAAAGAATGACTATGGGACCATACTCGACATACATTAATTATATAGCATCGTGGTTCAGTTTTCCTATCATACATGATGTGTATATTCTTTTTTTCTCACTTTTTAAGCTCCATAGATGACATTTTTCATGAAGCACTTTTAGTATATTATTCAGCAAATATTAATTTGATCATATTAAACCAATCTTGGTTAGCAGAAAGCACTGTCAGCTGCCATGTAAAGGTCCTCCTTTCAAGTAACACTTCATTCTACACTTGGAGCTTCATATCAGAGGAAGGTCTTAAAGGGCATTCCTCTTTTACTTGGGTTTACAACTCACCTGCAACACTAAATGCAGATAAAATAAAGATCACACCTCAGTTAAAGGTTTGTACATAACAGCCCCTTGCAAATGTAGCCAATATCTTGTCCAGACAGTAACTGTAAAGGAATTGTTCTCTCTCAGGCTTTTTCTTTCTCCATTTCCTCTAAAGATCTTCATCCCAATGCTTGGTGCCCCATAACTGAGTGTAAGGCAGAGCTACCTCTGTGCTGGAGACGCCTGTCATAGAGAAGATCAGAACGTGTGCAGAGAACCCCGCATTATGTTCATCTCATTAGTTCTGCCCAATCCACAGGGGTAAAAAATGGATGAGATTTGATATCTTCAACACCAGCAACTCCAGCACCAAGACGCTCCACAGGGTTGAACTGTAAGAGCTAAAAAAAGAAGGATTTAGTGAATAGTAGGAATCCAGTTAAAGAATCAAAGGAAAAGAAAAATATATGAAAGGAAAGAACTTCTAAATTCAACCCCAGTAACAAATGGACTTGACTGAAAGTCAACTGACTGTATTTCCTTGAAAGGGAATTATGTCTATGATATCACTCTAGCTGTGGGGTGGTGAGGAACATATCTGAGTTTATGACTTTTCAACTGATTTGAAATATGACCTTGAGTAACTCACTTTGTTTCTCATCCTCATATAGTACAATAGGATAGTTACAACTATCAATTTCCTACTCCAAAAGTACAATTATGACATTAATTAGATATTGCACCAAATTCTGAGAGATCCAGTTACTCCTTTAATGATGAGAAAGTTTGGGAGGCACAATAAGTCTTTCAACCCCTAGTGCATTATATATGCACCGGGTCTAAACTTTACCTAAGGTCTGAATAAGCCAATTCATATTCCAGAATTGCTTTCTTTGAAATAGCTGACTCACATGGAACAATTTGATATAATGAGTGAAATGTGTTTCAACTTCTTCACTAATAGGAATCAGGTATAAAATAAGTTAGTAAATGTTACACGCAATAGGATTGTTAAGTGTGGGAAAATAAAAGTAGTCATATACAATTATAGACGACCCTGGGCATACTGAAAGAATGTCTTAAGACATTCATGCATCCCCAAATTTTTGTTTTAACAGCTTTACTGAGGGATAATTTATATAGCACAAAATTTATCTGTTGTAAGTGTACAACTTAATGATTCTTAGTAAATTTAAAGAGTTGTGCAACTTTCACCACAATCCAGTTTTAGAACACTTTGATCATCCTAAAAAGTTTCCTCATCCTATTTGCAGTTAATCCGCATTTCCATCTCCAGCCCTAGGCAACCACTGATTTGTTTTCTATCTCTATAAACTTGCCCTTTCTGGATATTTCGTATAAATGAAATCATAAAAATATGTTGTCTTTTGCAGCTGCCTTCTTTCACTTAGCATAATGTTTTTGAGATTCATCCATGTTGTAGCACGTATCAACAGTCTGTTCCTTTTTACTTCTGAACAGCATTCCACTATTTGGATATAACACATTTTGTTAATATATTCATCAGTTAATGGACATATGGACTTTCCAGGTTGCGGCTATAAGTAATAGTATATATGACTTCCTGCAGACACATATTTTCATTTCTCTTAAGGACATTCCTAGGAGTGAGACTGGTGGGTCTTGTATTAAGTATTTCTCTTACGGACATTCCTAGGAGTGGGACTGGTGGGTCCTGTGTTAAGTTTATCTTTAGCTTTTTAAGAAACCACCAAACTTTTCTAAAGTATCTGTACCATTTTACGTTCCTGCCAGCAATGTATGAGAGTTCTAGTTTCTCTACAACCGCATTGATAATTGATACTATCTTTTTTATTACAGCCCTTCTAGTGGGTATTAGTGGTATCTTATTATGGTTTTAATTTATATTCCCTAATGACTAATGATGGTGAGCATCTTTTCATATCCTTCTTAGCCATTTATATAGCCTCCTTGGTGAACCTTTGCCTTTTTTTTTTTTTTTTTTTTTTTTTTTTGCGTTATGCGGGCCTCTCACGGCTGTGGCCTCTCCCGTTGCGGAGCCACATTTTTTGCTGTATGCGGGCCTCTCACTGCTGTGGCCTCTCCCCTTGTGGAGCACAGGCTCCAGACGCGCAGGCTCAGTGGCCATGGCTCACGGGTCCAGCCGCTCTGCAGCACGTGGGATCCTCCCAGACCGGGGCACGAACCCGTATCCCCTGCATCGGCAGGCGGACGCAACCACTGCGCCACCAGGGAAGCCCAAATTTATATTCCCTAATGACTAATGATGGTGAGCATCTTTTCATATCCTTCTTAGCCATTTATATAGCCTCCTTGGTGAAGCTTTGCCCATTTTTATACTGAGCTGTCTGCTTACTGAGTTAAAAGTTTCTTTATACATTCTGAAAACAAATCTTTTATCAGTTGCATGATGTGCATATATTTTGTCCCAGTCTGTGGCTTGTCTTTTCATTCTTTTACTGGTATCTTTTGAAATGCAAAAGTTTTTAATTTTAATGAAGCCCATTTTATCATTTTTTTTCTTTTATGGATCATGTTTTGGTGTCATACCTAATAATTCTTTTCCTAACCCAAGGTCATGAAGATTTTCTCCAATTTTTTTTCCTACGATTTTACAGTTTTAGCTCCCACATATAGGTTTATGAGCTATTTTGAGTTAATATTTGCATATGATATGAATTAAGGGTCTTAGTTCATTTTGGTTTTAGCATGTGAATTTTTGATTTTCCCAGCACCATTTTTTGTGTGTGTGTGTGTGTGTGTGTTTTTTAACATCCTTATTGGAGTATAATTGCTTTACAATGGTGTGCTAGTTTCTGCTTTATAACAAAGTGAATCAGCCATACATACACATATGCTCCCATATCTCTTCCCTCCCCAGCACCATTTGTTGAAAAGATTATTTTTTCATCATCGAATTATCTTGGCACCTTTACTGAAAATCAATTGACCATAAATGTAACAGTTTATTTCTGAACTCTCAATTCCATTCCATTGATCTATATTGCCTATCTTTGCTCTAATACCACAGTAATTAAGTAGTTACTGTGGCTTTATACTGACTGGAAATTGGGAGTGTAAGTACTCCTTCTTTGTTCTCTTTCAAAATTGTTTTGGATACTCTAGGTCCCTTGCCTTTTCATATTCATTTTGAAGTCAGCTAAAGGTTTCCCAATTTTGCTGATCTTTTCAAAGAACCAACTTGTGATTAAATTTTTCTCTTATTTTTCTCTTCTATCCAATGAAGATTTTCTCTTTCATTGATTTCTGCTTCCTTGCTTTCTTCTGCTTGCTTTGGATTTATTTTGCTTTTTACAGTTTCTTTTTCTACCTTCCTCAGTTACAAGGTGAGATTTTTATTTGAGACCATTCTTTTCCTATACAGATGTCTAAAGCCATAAATTTTCCCCAAGAACTGATGTAGCTGCATCCTATAAATTTTGATATATCATGTGTTTGTTTTCATTCCATTAAAAACAATGTCTGGCTTCTCTTGGCATTTCTTCTTTGACTCAGTTTATTTAGAAGTGTGTTGTTTAATTTCCAAATATCTGGTATGGATTCACCAGATCTCTTTCTGTTGATGATTTCTAATAAAAAGTTGTTATGGTCAGAGTATGCTGTATAATTTCAATCCTTTTAAATATTGAAAGTTGTTTTATGGCACAGCAAATGATCTAACATGGGGAATGTTCCATGTGCATGTGATAAAACTATTCTGCAATCATTGTTCCATATATGTCAGAGTTGTTTGATAATGTTGCTCAAGTCTTCTCTATATCCTTGCTGATTTTCTATTAATTATCAAGAATGGGGTATTGAAGCCTCCATTTATTATTATTGGATTATCTATTATTTCAATTCAATCAGACTTTGCTTCATATGTTTTAAAGCTGCTATTAGAGCATATATATTTATAATTGTTATATCTTTCTATGTATTGATCTTCTCATCATTATAAAACATCTTAGTCCCTGGTCCCTGCTAATTCTCTTATCTCCACATCTATTTTGTCTAATGTTTAATAAAACCACTTCACCTCTCTTATGGTCACTGTTTGCATGGTTTATCCCAACCTTTTTCTTTCAACCTATTTGTTTTTTTAATTTAAGTATGTCTCTTGCACACAGATAGTTGGAGCTCTTTTTTATCCAGTTAACAATCTTTGCCTTTTGTTTGGCATGTTTAGACATTCACACTGAATGCAATTATTGACATGGTGGGTTTACGTTTGCTAATTTGCTACTTGTTTTCTACGACTACTGTCTTTTTTCATTTCCCTTTACTGCCCCCTTCTGTGTCAAATACTTCTTACTGTACTATTTCAGTTCCTCTATTAATTTTCCTTTACTATTTATTTTAGTGGTTGCTGTCAAGATTATAATATGCTTCTTAATTTATCACAATATACTTCCGATTAATTCCAGTGAAATGCAGAAATTTTGCTCCACTATAGTTCCATTCCTTCTGTCCTCCTTTGTCTCTTACTGTCATTAAGTACTATATGTTACATCTATATAGATTATAAACCTACCAGCACAGTGTTCCAAGTGTTGCTTTGTACAACCTATGTCTTTTGAAAGAAGTTGAGCAGAGAAATGAGAAAAAACATATTTAGTCTTTTCTATTAACTCATATTTATCATTCCAGAACTTTTCATTTCCTCCTATGAATTTGAGTAACTATCTGGTAACTTGCAGCTGAAGGACTTCTTGTATTATTTCTTGTAACACAGCTCTGCTAACAATGAATTCTCTGTCTTTACTTGGAAATTTCTTAATTTCATTTTCACTTTTGAAGGATAATTTTGCTGGATATAGAAATCTTGGCTGACAGTTACTTCCTTTCAACACTTCAAATATGTCATTCCACTGTCTTCTGTCTTCCTTTTTTTTTTTAACATCTTTATTGGAGTATAATTGCTTTACAATGGTGTGTTAGTTTCTGCTTTATAACAAAGTGAATCAGTTATACATATACAAATGTTTCCATATCTCTTCCTTCTTGCATCTGCCTCCCTCCCACCCTCCCTACCGCAGCCCTCTAGGTGGTCACAAATCACCGAGATGATCTCCCTGTGCTATGCGGCTGCTTGCCACCAGCTATCTATTTAACGTTTGGTAGTGTATATATGTCCATGCCACTCTCTCACTTTGTCACAGCTTACCCTTCTTCCCCCCTCCCCATATCCTCAAGTCCATTCTCTAGTAGGTCTGTGTTTTTATTCCCGTCTTACCCCTAGGTTCTTCATGA
>NC_041217.1:32708347-32708921 GCF_002837175.3 Physeter macrocephalus
CTTTTCAAATTATAGTTTTGTCTGTGTATATGCCCAGGAGTGGAATTGCTGGATAATATGGTAATTCTATTTTTAGTTTTTTAAGGAACCTCCATACTGTTCTCCATAGTGGCTGTATCAATTTACATTCCCACCAGCAGTGCAAGAGGGTTCCCTTTTCTTCCCACCCTCTCCAGCATTTATTGTTTGTAGATTTTTTGATGATGGCCATTCAGACCGGTGTGAGATGATATCTCATTGTAGTTTTGATTTGCATTTCTCTAATGATTAATGATGTCGAGCACTCTTTCATGTGTTCGTTGGCAATCTGTATTATCTTCTTTGGAGAAATGTCTATTTAGGTCTTCTGCCCATTGTTGGATCGGGTTGTTTGTTTTTTTTTTATTGAGCTGCATGAACTGCTTGTGAAGTTTGGAGATTAATCCTTTGTCAGTTGCTTCATGTGCAAATATTTTCTCCCATTCTGAGGGTTGTCTTTTGGTGTTTTTTATGGTTTCCTTTGCTGTGCAAAAGCTTTTAAGTTTCATTAGGTCCCATTTGTTTATTTTTGTTTTTATTTCCATTTCTCTAGGAG
>NC_041217.1:32709534-32709988 GCF_002837175.3 Physeter macrocephalus
GTTAGGGATTGTTCTAATTTCATACTTTTACATGTAGCTGTCCAGTTTTCCCAGCACCACTTATTGAAGAGGCTGTCTTTTCTCCACTGTATATCCTTCCCTCCTTTATCAAAGATAAGGTGACCATATGTGTGTGGGTTTATCTCTGGGCTTTCTATCCTGTTTCATTGATCTATATTTCTGTTTTTGTGCCAGTACCATACTGTCTTGATTACTGTAGCTTTGTAGTATAGTCTGAAGTCAGGGAGCCTGATTCCTCCAGCTCCATTTTTCGTTCTCAAGATTGCTTTGGCTATTCGGGGTCTTTTGTGTTTCCATACAAATTGTGAAATTTTTTGTTCTAGTTCTTTAAAAAATGCTAGTGGTAATTTGATAGGGATTGCATTGAACCGTAGATTGCTTTGGGTAGTAGAGTCATTTTCACAATGTTGATTCTTCCAATCCAAGTACATGG
>NC_041217.1:32716356-32728447 GCF_002837175.3 Physeter macrocephalus
CATTCTTATTTCTTTATTCTGCTCTGCAGTAGTTATTTCCACTATTTTATCTTCCAGGTCACTTATCCGTTCTTCTGCTTCAGTTATTCTGCTATTGACCCCTTCTAGAGAGTTTTTAATTTCATTTATTGTGTTGTTCATCACTGTTTGTTTGCTCTTTAGTTCTTCTTGGTCCTTGTTAAATATTTCTTGTATTTTCTCCATTCTATTTCCAAGGTTTGGGATCATCTTTACTCTCATTATTCTGACTTCTTTTTCAGTTAGACTGCCTTTTTCCTCTTCATTTGTTAGGTCCGGTGGGTTTTTACCTTGCTCCTTCATCTGCTGTGTGTTTCTCTGTCTTCTCATTTTGCTTACCTTACTGTGTTTGGGGTCTCCTTTTCGCAGGCTACAGGTTCATAGTTCCCGTTGTTTTTGTTGTCTGCCCCCAGTGGCTAAGGTTGGTTTAGTGAGTTGTGTAGTCCCTGGAGGGGACTAGTGCATGTGTTCTGGTGGATGAGACTGGATCTTGTCTTTCTGGTGGGCAGGTGTACATCTGGTGGTGTGTTTTGAGGTGTCTGTGGCCTTATTATGATTTTAGGCAGCCTCTCTACTAATGGTGTGGTTGTGTTCCTGTCTTGCTAGTTGTTTGGCATATGGTGTCCAGCACTGCAGCTTGCTGGTCGTTGAATGAAGATGGGTCTTGGTGTTGAGATGGAGATCTCTGGGAGATTTTTGCCATTTGATATTATGTGGAGCTGGGAAGTCTCTTGTGGACCAGTGTCCTGAAGTCAGCTCTCCCACCTCAGAGGCACAGCACTGACTCCTGGCTGAAGCACCAAGAACCTTTCATCCACACGGCTCAGAATAAAAGGGAGAAAAAATAGAAAGAAAGAAAGAGGATAAAATAAAATAAAGTAAGGTAAAATAAAGTTATTAAAATAAAAAAATAATTATTAAGAAAAAAGTTTTTTAAAGAAAAAAAGAAAGAATGGACAGACAGAATCCTAGGACAAATGGTGAAAGCAAAGCTATACAGACAAAATCTCCCACAGAAGCATACACATACACACTCACAAAAAGAGGAAAAGGGGAAAAAATAATATATCTTGCTCCCAAAGTCCACCTCCTCAATTTGGGATGATTCGTTGTCTATTCAGGTATTCCACAGATGCAGGGTACATCAAGTTGATTGTGGACCTTTCATCCACTGCTTCTGAGGCTGCTGGGAGAGATTTCCCTTTCTCTTCTTTGTTTGCACAGCTCCCGGGGTTCAGCTTTGGATTTGGCCCCGCCTCTGCGTGTAGGTTGCCTGAGGGCGTCTGTCCCCTCTCAGACAGGATGGGGTTAAAGGAGCAGCTGATTTGGAGGCTCTGGCTCACTCAGGCCACGGGGAGGGAGGGGTACGGATGCGTGGCGAGCCTGCGGTGGCAGAGGCCGGCGTGACGTTGCACCAGCCCAAGGCACACCATGTGTTCTCCTGGGGAAGTTGTCCCTGGATCACGGGACCCCGGCAGTGGCGGGTTGCACAGGCTCCTGGGAGGGGAGGTGTGGAGAGTGACCTGTGCTTGCACACAGGCTTCTTAGTGGCGGCAGCAGCAGCCTTAGCGTCTCATGCCCGTCTCTGGGGTCTGCACTGATAGCCGTGGCTCGTGCCTGTCTCTGGAGCTCCTTTAAGCGGCGCTCTTAATCCCCGTTCCTCGCGCACCAGGAAACAAAGAGGGAAGAAAAACTCTCTTGCCTCTTCGGCAGCTCCAGACCTTTTCCCGGACTCTCTCCTGGCTAGCCGTGGTGCACTAGCCCCCTTCAGGCTGTGTTCACACTGCCAACCCCAGTCCTCTCCCTGGGATCCCGCCCGCCCCGGCGGGTAAGCAGACAAGCCTCTCGTCCTGGTGGGTGCCGGTCGGCACCGATCCTCTGTGCGGGAATCTCTCCACTTTGCCCTCCACACCCCTGTTGCTGCGCTCTCCTCCTTGGCTCCAAAGCTTCCCCCCTCTGCCACCTGCAGTCTCCACCCGTGAAGGAGCTTCTAGTGTGTGGAAACCTTTCTTCCTTCACAGCTCGCTCCCACTGGTGCAGGTCCCGTCCCTATTCTTTGTCTCTGTTTATTCTTTTTTCTTTTGCCCTACCCAGGTACGTGGGGAGTTTCTTGCCTTTTGGGAGGTCTGAGGTCTTCTGCCAGCGTTCAGTGGGTGTTCTATAGGAGCAGTTCCACGTGTAGATGTATTTCTGATGTATCTGTGGAGAGGAAGGTGATCTCCGCGTCTTACTCTTCCACCATCTTCTCCTACCTCTCCTCCATTGTTTTTGATGAGAAGTCAGACATCAATGTTCCCTTGGATACAACGAGTTGTTTTTCTTTGGCTCCTTTCAAAATTTTCCTCTTTGTTTTTGTCTTTCAACTATTGGACTACAATATCTCTATGTGGATCTCTTTGTATTTTTCCACATAAGGTCCACTAAGCTTCTTGGATGCATCTCAATGTTCTTCATCAAATTTAGGATGTTTTCAGCCATTGTTTCGTAAACATTTCTTGCTGCCCCTTTCCCTATGTCCTCTTTTTGGAACTCCCATTATATGTATATTGGTATATTTAATCTCTTACAGGTCTCTTTATCCCTGTTCATTTTTCTTCAAATTTTTTTATCTGTTTTTCAGATTGGATAATTTACTATCATGTTGAGATGCTCCAGTGAATTTTTTTTCCCCTACTTAATTCTTCACTTCAATTATTGTACTTTTCAACTTGAGAATTTCTATTTGGTTCTTTTTTTCCTTTTAATATAATTTCTATCTCCTTATTGAGAATATCTATTTGTTGATTCATTATTGTTTTATTTTCCTTTAATTCTTTATACATGATTTCCTTTAATTCTTTGAACATATTTATAATAACTGCTTTGAAGTCTCTATTAAATCCAAAAATCTGGGGACACTCAGAGTAATTTCTATTGACTGTTTTCTTCCCTGCCTATGGATCTACTATCTTGTTTCTGTGGATATCTTACAAGATTTTGCTGAAAATGAGACATTTTAGATAATATATTTTAGTGACTCTGGAGTCTTATTTTTTTCTCAGGAAGACTCTTATCAATTGCTGTTGGTTGGTTTATTCTTTGTTTGATAACTTGTTCAGCTAGATCTGTAAATCTGCTTCCCCCACCCCACTGTAATAAACAGAGGTTGATATCTCTGCTCATTTTTTTTTTCTTTTTTAAGAAAAAAGTTTTCAGTTTTCCTTTTTTAAGCTTGGTTTCCTAAGGGTCACCATTGTGTCTGCACAGCTTAGTGGTCAACCAGTGACTGAAAACGGGTTGCATTCAAATACCTTAGTTACTAAAGCTTCCATCCTATGCCAGTGGGCAGGAGAACATATTCAAAATTTAGGCCACTTTCAAGTCTGTCCTGGTTTTTACTTTCCACTGAGATCTTTGCCTGCACATGCATACAGCCTCAGTGCTGGTCTTCATGGCCTACCCCAACCCGGGAGAACCTTCACACCTGGCCAAGCAGGGAAGAGAGAGTTCAAGTAGCCCCAGGCAAGAATGCCACAGAGTCCCACAATTCTTTCCCAAAGTTCAGCTATTTTTCAAGCATAAGTACTTTCCAGATTGTTGCATCCCTTTGATCAATTTCCAGAGCACAAAGATGGTTATTTTTGCCAATTCTGTCCAACTTTATAATTTCTTTTTTTTAGGAGAGAATTTTCCAACTTTCTCATATGGCTATAGCCATTCAAATTTGAGAATATTCCTACAGCACATAATTTTTTCCACAGAATTTAGTCAACTGCAACTGAAATATTTGGATGATTACATTAATGGTTCTATACCTATAGGAAATCCCACTATTCAGATAAACCTAAACTTTTATTTCTCTTTTTCCTTTATTTCTATTTTTCTATTATTCACTAATAATTAATCATTTATATAAAAGCATCAGTTGATTTCCTATTATGTGCCAATCCACTACTTTTTAGACCTTTTCAACCTGTATCACCAGCAGTTGCGTCACTCTCATGTTAGCAGCCCTATACTATAATTCAACTATATGCTTCATCAAATTATAAATTACTACATGTCGTGAGCTTTCAACGCTGCCCTATCAATCATAATAATACAAAACATTTATGTGACACTTACTGTGGGCCAGGCATTATTCTAATTGCTTAACATAGGTTAATTCATTGAACTCACAGCAACTCTATGAATAGTTACTATAAATATCTCTGTTTTATAGATGAGAAAACAGAGACTCAGAGAAATTAAATAACTTGCTTAAGATGATATAGGTAGTAGGTAGCAAGGATATGATCTGAATTCAGGTACTCAGTCTCCAGAATCCCTGCTCTTAATCACAACATTACACTGCTTCATGAGTGTGTGATCTGCAAATGCCAAGAATCTATTACTTCACTTTGATATCACCAAATCCACAAGGGGAGTGAAGCATATACTTCAAAAGACTGTACTCATAGTCTTTTCACTTGAAATTACTGTATCTAGCATTCAAAATGACTACTTTTTATTAAAGTGAACTGCTCAAAGAATGTTTATATTAGAAGTTGCTAAACCGTGTTAAGAGAAAAGCTGCTATTATAAAACCATCAGCATAAGCATATCCTAAAGGTATCAAATCCATTTTCAAAATCAGACAAGTCATGTCCACTGATTGAAATGTGGAAGGCATTAAACATTTGAATACAAATCTAAAATATCAAACATTGCTAAGAATTAACTATAACTATAGCATGTTTTTTAATATTTCAGGAAACATATAAACATATAAGTTCTTTCTTGTTAAAACTGGCTTTCCCGCCCCCATTCTTTCCAAAACATGACCTCATTATGAAATTCCAATAAAAGTTCATATTTTGACTTTTACTAAAGTCAATTTACCTTAGTCCATGGACTCTTCTATAATTTTTCCAAGTGTAAATCTATAGGCAAAAGTATAATTGTTTACCCATGACTGTCTTGCTTATTCTGCCATTTTAAATACTCTCCCAGGCCTTCTGAGAGATCACACAAAGATTCTATTGCTAAAAGAATGTGTCAGCCAGTGGCAAAACCAAGACAGTCACTGCCAACCTCCTTTCTCCTAAAGAATAGGCAATAAAGCTGAGCATTGGAGGCACAGAAATTTGTTTGGAAGGTCTTTTTCTCATATAATATCTTTCAACTGACAAAGCAGTTGTGTCATAAAGAACTAAATGTACACTGGCAAGTACAAACATCCATGCTCTGAGGATCTGTAAACTGTAAATATCTTTTTTTTAAACTGCATTTAAAATGTAACTATGTTTACTTTAGCACCATTCACTTGGACTGAGATGACTAAACCAAGGGTACAGGGAATTATGAAATCTAGGAAGAAAGCAAGGAGCTGAAAAGACCAAAGAGGGGAAAATCTCCTCAAAGTGGAATAATTCTTTCCACATAAATCATTTTGTGATTTTTTAAAATAACCTTTATGAACCATGAGGTAGTGGAAGAGGAAAGTCAAAATGACAAATTGCTAATCATGCCAAGAGACCCCTTTTCCCTTTCCTGATGATGTTTCCTCAACATGAGTGGTAGTTTCCTTAGGCAGGCCAATGACAGAATGCTGCTTTAACTATATAAGCTATACATATCTGTATTTGGGAACTTAACATATCTTAAGCTCAGACTCCTTTACAACATAAATTCTGACAGACAGGAGTAACAGACCTTTATTAATTAATGTGGGGAATTCTATTCTCAATATTACATAATAATGACTACTTCTTTAAGAAAGAGAAACAAAAAATAGCAGTTGCTAGCCTTCCTTAAATTAATAGCCAAAAAAATACTTTGAAGTTACCTTGCTGTGCCACAACAAAGAATATGAAATCAAATGAGGAGCTGTCCTTTTTGCCCATTAGAATGAAATGTTTTATGTATCTTTGCATTACCTCTTAATCCTTTTACAGAGTGCTCAGGGTACTCTCATCTCACCATTTCCAACCTGATTATGTTTCTTTAGATTTTACAGAGTCTGAGCAAATTAATCTTCCTGAAGCATGACTCTGATCCTTTCACTCTTGTGCACAAAAACTCCAAATCTCAATTTTTTACTGAATTAAATACTATAATTCTCCCCTGGTGTTCATGATAAGAGAGCCCCAACTTCTCTTTCCATTCTCATCTACTTACTATTACTCATCCCTATATTCATCCTTGTACTCTAGATAAACCAAACTTTTGATTTCCCAAATTGAGTCTTTCTGACTCCTTCCTTGCCTTTGTTCAAGCTGTTCATTCCACCCAGTTATTCTCCCACATCCAACCTTGCAATGCCAAAATTCTGGCTAAGGCTCTGCAAAAATAACACTCACTACACAAAAACTTTCCTAATACCACCACTGCATCAATTATTACACCTCTTTATCCTGACTTGCCAAAGTATTTTTTTAAACCTCTCTGATAACCTTTATTAAATCCATCTGTGATATAATTATTTGTGAATCTCAAGTTTGTAGCTTATGACACTATGCCTTACATATATTCGTTGAATGGGACAAAAATCACTGCTCAAGAGAATAGTAGGTAATACTCTTCTTAATATATTCTCCCCTCCCCTTTTCTTTCTTTTTTTTTTTTTTTTTTTTTACAAATTTTGTTTTCCCTGATTTAAAAAATAATTCATGTTTCATTAAACAAAAATTTTAGTTCATCTTTTTCAAATAACTTTTCCCTTGATATTTTCCCAAAAGCATAGGGGATCACAGTCCTGACAATTTTTGCTTATTTGCTGTGAGCCTATCACACCTCAGTGCTAACAGCCCTCAGTGTACTCATCAAAACTTGCTCTTCAAAACTAGGTGAGCATTTTACACATGGCAAATCAACTTAAGGAGCTCACTAGAGTCCCAAGCCTATCTCTGGGATACTGAACTTTAATTATCAATAGTCTCTTTCTTCAAAGCCACCAGAAATACACCACCTGACACCAATATTCAAGTTCCATGAATGGATCTACAAGTGATCTAACTTGGCAAGATTTTCTACCACTTCTCTCCTAAGTAGCCCATTCCTACGTTTATAAATACAGCCATTCACCAGAGACTATCTCGAGACTAGCTCTAAGGAATAAACTCTTTAAAAAGTTTAAAAAAAGAAAAAAAGAAAAGAAAAGAAAATAGCCATTCACATATGGTTACAAAATGTAATAGAGCAGCTCCAGACCAGCTAGAAGCAATACTTAAATCTCACACCTACACAGATGTATGGAATTGACTAAACATTAGCCTGGATTTAAAATAAATAAATAAATAATACCAACAAGCTTTACCTATTCTCTCTGACATCACCAATACTCAGATAATAGTAGAAGCCTAAAGATATACAGTACTAGTTCTGAATTTGTAATTAGTAAAGGGTCCTTCTTGTCCGAAACTAACTTCTTTAAAGTTTTGGAGCTGTGGGCTCTGCTAATTTGCATGGTTGATATACTTGGCCAATAGGTCAATTAAATTACCTGTTGAATGAGTGAGCGAGCCTCTTCAGAGACACATTCTGGCATGTTCAAAGTAGTGTGAGTATTTATTCCTGCCGGATGGCACTCAACCAGAGTCTGAAACAATCAATCAGGTACACTTCTTATCCCAAACAACATCATATTCTGTTCCATCACAGGGTTTACGGACAGCAAATACAGAAAGCTCAAGAACCACCTTAACTGGAGGTGCAGTAATCACCACAGTACCCTCTAAGCAGTTTAGGACAAGGGCTATGAGCCCACAGAACTCTAACTGAAATACAGGCAGTCATCAAAATCACATCATAAGCTTAGGCCACTCACCCTTTTCCCTTAGTTATAAAGAGAGTGGCTCATAGTAGAAAAACTTCCATTATACCCAAAAACTAACATGGGATTTGCTATCTCAAATTTTTTCATGTTCTTAAAAACCTTCGAAGTTGAAAATTTGTTAATAATAATGCTTTATATATGTATAGCACTTTATGGTTTAAATGTATGTATAGGTGACTTGTATATTCCACAACCATGTTAGGCGCTCAGTATTAACTACATATTTAAGGTAGATGACTACTTACAAAGGTATGACTGTTCATTTCCTCTGTTTTCATCCCAGGAGGCAATCTTCACAATACTCTATTAAAATCTATTAACTATTAACCTCAAATATCTTACTTAAAAGTTATTGATCAGAGAGAGTATAAATTCTCTCTGATCAATAACTCTCCGTTAAGCCAGAACGGAGAGGAAAAATTACAGTATTGAGAAAAAAGATAATATTACCTTTAATATCTACATTAATTTTCTAAAATGATAATTCCCTCCTGGTTTCAGACAGGTATTTAAAACATACAGAGAATTTAAATCCTTACATGTACCTTACAGATTTAACTCTGTTGAAACTGACCCATAGAAAAAGAAGAAAAAGAATGTGTAGTCTTATATCTCGCTATGGACTAACCGTGTGACATAACAGAATTTTACCATCAATTTATTCAATGTAATAGAATTCAACTTTCTTAAAAATCTGGAATCTTGATAAACATGCATTTTTCTGCCCCCCCCCTTTGGTATCAAGGTTTTCTTACTTAGTCCCTGACCTAAACACTAAAGGCAAAGGCTAAATATTCTCAATTTGAAATCAAGGTACCATCTGGATAAACTTAATAAACCTCCAGGTCACTGCTTACCTTGCCAGTGAGAAGCTCAAAGAGGACAGCACCCAAACTCCACCAATCACAGGCTTCAGTTTCTTCCGTGATTGCTCCAACCTCTAAACACACCAAAAAAGGTTGATATTAAAATTCCAAAGGTCAATTAAACTCTCAAAATTAACATGTATTAGCAAGGTGACCTTTTTAATGCTGAGAGAGCACATACTAAAATACTACTGGGTTTTCAAAATTCCTGAAAGTTACTTATCCTTTTGGTCACCTACTGTGGTTGCATTTTTTTATGCAGTCATATATTAAACTGAGACATTTGTTCTTTAGTTGATAGAGGGACACCTTCAAGATGCTATACTTAAAAGTTACATGAATCTACTAGATGAGTATTTTGCTTAATTTTTCAAATTTGAGAATGTACACACAACCCTATCTCAGGGGTCATTTTTTGTTTTAGAAATAAAGACTCTAGGTTTCAGAAGGAACTTCAAAAATTATCTAAACCAGTATTAATCATCCTTTGAGTTACAGACTAGAAACCAGAGAGGTGAAATGCCTTGTCCAATGTCATACAGTAAATCAGAAGCAGAACTAGGGCCTAGTTTATAGTATGATCCCTCTCCTAAATAATCAATTGTTTTCAACTAAAGGAGGAGGATGTGAAATGCAAATTTACCCATTTTATTATTCGGAAGTACAGATAGATATGGTGTTTTAAGCCACAACTGAAACTACTGGCTAAGATGAGGGCTTTTAGAATATCTCCAAATTACAGTTTTATCTGTGTTATCCCTATCTCTCACCAGCACAAGTTCCTGAAATGTAATATGAGTTTTCAGGTGTCATCCTTCATTTTCTTCACAAATCAGCAATAACTCCTCATTTCACCATTTTTGAAGCTTTTAGCTCTTAAGTCACGTTTGATGTCTTCTTGTCCTTTCCTAATGACATTCAATTAGTCACTAAGCCTGAATATATCTGCCCTTTCATTTCCATTAAACTGACAAAACACGCTTATTATTTGTCTGCAGGTAGCCCAAAACACAACCATCATGTTGAAAAGGTTTTACGTAGTTAGGTTGGAACTTGGACAATAATAAGTGGAAGTGGTGCTCAGGCGCCCCAGCCTTTTAACCAACACTTAGTGAATCTACTGTGTTGGAGAACCAAAAAAACTCATAACACAGCTCGAGTTTTAAGTCTTGAAGCAAAGGTCACATGGATCAGAAAAAGAAAAAAAAGAGCCATTTCTATGCAAAATACTGAAATTACTCCACTTCAGCAACCTCCTTCCTTATCCCTGCACCTACCGTTTTCTGGGTTTCACAAGGCCCATGTACAACTATACCCTTCACACCAGCTCCTACCCATCTTTCCTCTCCTTATTGTGCTACATGCCAAATCGCAACCTCCATTCTCTCTAACTTAGCTGCTCTCAGCTAGGTGGTAAAAAGAAAACATAGATATTTAACTAACTCATATTATTGTGTGAATGACCAAAAGTCTTCTAATCCTCCGAGAGCCATCTGCATTCATAAAATAGCAGCTTGCTTGAAAAACTGAGAGCTATCTTACCATCTAACAATAGAGGTTTAATTATACATGTTTTGACACATGAATTCAATGAAATATTACTACATAAGCATTGTAAATGATGTATTCATGCAAGGTTTAGGTATATAAGTAAATGTCTGGATATATTAAATTTTAAAAAAACAAGCTATAAAACAATAGAATCTTAATTTTTAAAATACATATTTTTTTAAAAGACTGGTGAGAAAATGTAACAAAATGTTTTAGTGTTTGCCTCTGGGGTGGTGAGATTTTTATTTTCTTTCTTATACTTATTATCCTACACGAATATCTAAGTGGTACAATTTTAAATGTATAGCAAGATGGCATGAAAACATTCAGGCTTGTTGGAGCAGGAAAGATGAAGCTATATAGGCCAGTCCTCCCTAACAGTCTGTTTGCCTATAGTTTCCTCTACAACTTTACACTTGATCTTAGCCAAAAGGCCAAGAAGCGATCCTCTAAAACTTTAATGTATCGTATATTAGAGACAGCAGTGGACTAGGAATCAGAAATCCTGGGTTAAGAGCCTTGAGGAATTCACTTGATCTCATCCATAACATGAGGGTGAGAGCTGAGGACCTCTAGGTTAAATTTAGCTCTATAATCTACGATTCTGATACTTAAGGATTCCCTAAAACAGTGATTTTCTTGAAGGACAATTCCTTGGGGGCTCTCATTCAAAGTACTTACGTTACCCCTCCCAGATTCAAGTACACTGCCCCCACCCCCATTCCCAAGCTCCCCATAGAGAGCCACCATCACCTTTGGAAGTGTGCTCCAGAAACTTTAAAAAGGATGTGTGTTCTTAGAAACTTCAGAAAAGTAGAAGAAATTTACCATAGCCCTGTCATCAAATATAACCTTTTGCACATTTCCTTCCAGTCTAAGGCACGCAATGGATTACATCACTTCCCTGTTCAAAATTCTGAAATGGCTTCTCACTGAACATTAAATAACATTCAAATGTCTTGCTTAACCAGGCATGTATATATATTCAGGCCTCTATAATGAGGTCTCAACCTATCAAGATTCATTCAAACACGTATAAGTAGTACAAACTAGGTTCCCTGCTAGGCACTATTCCTCCACAGAACACTATGTACTCACCACATTGCTAAATAATGTGAAACTAAAATCAGTTTTCAGAGTTAATGGCTTTATTTTTAAATATCTTGCTCAAGAATTTAAGTTATGTCATTTTCTTTAATCATAAAGCAAGCAGTATATACTCGTTAGTTTTAGAAAGGTGTTACATGTTCACAACTCAAGACCCCACATTATTGATCAGCCATCTGTTTTGAATATGCAACCTCCAAGTCTCACTTTCCATGTCTGAAGGTTGCTAGTAGGCAGATATTGTAATAATGATAGTTGCAACAACAGAACAGTAGCTAACATCCGTTGACTGCTTACCATATGTAAGGGACTGTGTTTAACATTGTACATGAATTATTTAAAATTTCCAAGCATCCTTACGGAGAACTTACTTGGGTAGAATGACTTTGGAGGAGAAAGAATACTGTATTTGTGTGTTCAGGGAAAAGAGGAATGCCTGACCCAGTCAGGTCAGAGAAAGTTGTGAAGATCAGATGGTTTTACAGGGTCTAAGAACATGCCCTGAGGAGCTGCAGACCAGAACCACACCCCAAGTCTCTGCTCACAAAGGTTTGCTGTCAGAATGGAGGAAAGGGTTATTGTGGTAAGTCTATGCAATGTAGTCAGTGACTAATATAATTTATAAAGGGAGCTTTCAAATTCACCAGAAGGTCCAAAGTGCCGTCACCAGTGTAACCTAGACCACCAAATGTTACACATTGTGCTTGCTTCCCATATCACTGCTGGGAATGTGCGCTGGGGGTGAAAGGAGAGG